>NW_024058064.1:0-152500 GCF_016432855.1 Salvelinus namaycush
TACTATACAGCTACAGCCACCACTGTACTATACTATACAGCTACAGCCACTACTGTACTATACTCTACAGCCACTGCTATACTATACTATACAGCTACAACCACTACTATACCATACTATACCATACTATACAGTTACAGCCACGACTATACTATACAGCTACAGCCCACTACTATACTATACTATACTATACTATACAGCTACAGCCCACCACTATACTATACAGCTACAGCCCACTACTATACTATACAGCTACAGCCCACCACTATACTATACAGTTACAGCCACGACTATACTATACTATACAGCTACAGCCCACTACTATACTATACAGCTACAGCCACTACTATACTATACTATACTATACAGCTACATCCACTACTATCCTATACTATACTATACAGCTACAGCCACTACTATACTATACTATGCTATACAGCTACATCCACTACTATCCTATACTATACTATACAGCTACATCCACTACTATCCTATACTATACAGCTACAGCCACTACTATACTATACTATGCTATACAGCTACATCCACTACTATACTATACTATGCTATACAGCTACAGCCACTACTATACTATACTCTACAGCTAAAGCCCACTACTACAAACTAGGGCCAGCCTAAAAAGAACCTCCAACAAAAATGACTGTTTCCTGGACACAGACTAGGCCAAGTCCTGGGATAAAAGGTATTTTAATGGAGAATCTCTATCGAGAGTGATATTTAGTATTGGACTAGGCTTAATCTGAGCATGGTTAACCGTCCTTCAATCAACAGCATACATCAAGTATGATACATAATATCCCAGCGTCCTGCCATGTACTGTAACACATCCGTCATTACAATCATCCCGTTTACTGGTAGGCCATATCACTGCCACTGTATCCCCAGCATTAGCTGTGTGTGTGTGTGTGTGTGTGTGTGTGTGTGTGTGTGTGTGTGTGTGTGTGTGTGTGTGTGTGTGTGTGTGTGTGTGTGTGTGTGTGTGTGTGTGTGTGTGTGTGTGTGTGTGTGTGTGTGTGTGTGTGTGTGTGTGCGTGTGCACAGCATTTAGCTAGGGTCCATATTGATTAAACTCCAGCTAGGTTGTATCATATTTTACCCCGGATATTATCCTGCATGTTAACATTCATTAAACAGGAGCTGCTATTTAGCAAAGCCAATGAGATGAGGAAGAGGTGCAATATGAGTTGAGTGTGTGTGTGTATGTGTGTGTGTGTGTGTGTGTGTGTGTGTGTGTGTGTGTGTGTGTGTGTGTGTGTGTGTGTGTGTGTGTGTGTGTGTGTGTGTGTGTGTGTGTGTGTGTGTGTGTGTGTTTGTGTTAGACAGTGTTCATTTGCTTGGAGAGATATTGCCACGCTCCAGGACCTAATAACATCAAATGAAACGGTGATTCAACACAATATGAACACAAATGATAATGAGGTTTAATTTATCGCACAGAACAGGATGCAATCTTCTTTTATCTTTCTTGTGTTTGTGTTTTAGTAACAATTAAACTAGCAACGCACATGCCCCGCCCACCTGAGGCTGTGTCTTTTTCAGACATCTGTTTCCTGTGTTTGAAGGGTGCAAAATGCTCTTGTAACTTAAATCTCGTTGGATTGATTGCTTTAATTTGACTCCTGCATCTCTTTCATACTCTTGCTTGTGCCTGTCGTTTTTTGACATTAACGTTACGACCACAGAAATGTTTGTAATGACTTGTCAAACACACTCTGGTAATGTCTGAAATGGGCTGAATGGAATACGTTGTCTTTCTGTTGCATCTATAAGAACACTCCATCTGGGATTTAACGCATCATCTAGACATTTACATCATCTAGACACTTACATCACAAGAAAGAGAAGAAAGATAACTTTATTTTGATGGGTGTTCATTTTTGTGGACTTTAAAAAAGTTATAATTTAATACAGTTGAAATGTTTACAAATTAGATGCTCTGAAATGAAAGCAACTTTTGAAAATGAACACTCAGATTATAGTGATATTATGTTTTACATCGCAAACAATGTAAAGTATGTTTAGATAGGTGTAATCTAGAGCCAAGCCTGTTGATTTATAATCTGAGGATATCCTGCTATTGACACACTTGTTGAATTATGCAACAGAACGTGACAACAACAGTAAATAATGAGGTAGTCCTAGACAGAGCAGGTGAGTACAGGTAGACATAGACAGAGCAGGTGAGTACAGGTAGACCTAGACAGAGCAGGTGAGTACAGGTAGACCTAGACAGAGCAGGTGAGTACAGGTAGACCTAGACAGAGCAGGTGAGTACAGGTAGACCTAGACAGAGCAGGTGAGTACAGGTAGACCTAGACAGAGCAGGTGAGTACAGGTAGACCTAGACAGAGCAGGTGAGTACAGGTAGACCTAGACAGAGCAGGTGAGTACAGGTAGGCCTAGACAGAGCAGGTGAGTACAGGTAGACCTAGACAGAGCAGGTAAGTACAGGTAGGCCTAGACAGAGCAGGTGAGTACAGGTAGACCTAGACAGAACAGGTGAGTACAGGTAGACCTAGACAGAACAGGTGAGTACAGGTAGACCTAGACAGAGCAGGTGATTACAGGTAGGCCTAGACAGAGCAGGTGAGTACAGGTAGACCTAGACAGAGCAGGTGAGTACAGGTAGACAGACAGAGCAGGTGAGTACAGGTAGGCCTAGACAGAGCAGGTGAGTACAGGTAGACCTGGACAGAGCAGGTGAGTACAGGTAGGCCTAGACAGAGCAGGTGAGTACAGGTAGACCTGGACAGAGCAGGTGAGTACAGGTAGACCTAGACAGAGCAGGTGAGTACAGGTAGACCTAGACAGAGCAGGTGAGTACAGGTAGACCTAGACAGAGCAGGTGAGTACAGGTAGACCTAGACAGAGCAGGTGAGTACAGGTAGACGTAGACAGAGCAGGTGAGTACAGGTAGACCTAGACAGAGGAGGTAAGTACAGGTAGACCTAGACAGAACAGGTGAGTACAGGTAGACCTAGACAGAGCAGGTGAGTACAGGTAGACCTAGACAGAACAGGTGAGTACAGGTAGACCTAGACAGAGCAGGTGAGTACAGGTAGACCTAGACAGAGCAGGTGAGTACAGGTAGACCTAGACAGAGGATGTTTTAGTCGTTTCAGCCCTGTTCCACCCCTTTATGTTAAAGTGACATTCAACATGGCACCGTCATAGCATGCCACCTTTCCAACAGTCAGTTTGTTAAATTTCTGCCCTGCTAGAGCTGTCCCGGTCAACTGTAAGTGCAGAGTAAAAATGGTCTGTCCTCGGTTGCAACACTCACTACCGAGTTCCATACTGCCTCTGGAAGCAACGTCAGCACAAGAACCGTTCATCAGGAGCTTCATGAAATGGTTTCCATGGCCGAGCAGCCTCACATAAGCCTAAGATCACCATGCGTAATGCCAAGCGTCATCTGGAGTGGTGTAAAGCTCGCCGCCATTGGACTCTGCAGCAGTGGAAACGTATTCTCTGGAGTGATAAATCACGCTTCACTATCTAGCAGTGCGACAGACAAATTTGGGTTTGGCGGATGCCAGGAGAACACTACCTGCTCGAATGCATAGTGTCGTGCCAACTGTAAAGTTTGGTGGAGGAAGAATAATGGTGTGAGCCTGTTTTTCATGGTTAGGGCTAGGCACCTTAGTTCCAGTGAAGGGAAATCTTAACACTACAGCATACAATGACATTCTAGAAGATTCTGTGATTCCAACTTTGTGGCAGCAGTTTGGGGAAGGCCCTTCCTGTTTCAGCATGACAAAGCGAGGTCCATATAGAAATGGTTTGTCGAGATTGTTCCAACATCTGGTGGAAAGCCTTCCCAGAACAGTGGAGGCTGTTCTAGCAGCAAAGGGGGGGACCAACTCCATATTAACTTCTAGTTGGTCCCAATCCCGGATCCGGGAGCACCCTCATCAGTAAAAAAGCTGACTAGCATAGCCTAGCATAGCGCCACAAGTAAATACTAGCATCTAAATATCATGAAATCACAAGTCCAAGACACCAGATGAAAGATACACATCTTGTGAATCCAGCCATCATTTCCGATTTTTTAAATGTTTTACAGCGAAAACACAATATGTATTTCTATTAGCTAACCACGATAGCAAAAGACCCAACTTTTTTTTTTCACCATTTTTTTACTGCATAGGTAGCTATCACAAATTCGACCAAATAAAGATATAAATAGTCACTAACCAAGAAACAACTTCATCAGATGACAGTCTTATAACAGATTTATTGTATAGCATATGTTTTGTTCGAAAAATGTGCATATTTCAGGTATAAATCATAGTTTTACCTTGCAGCCACCATCACAAGTCTCACCAAAGCAGCTAGAATAACTACAGAAACCAACGTGAAATACATAAATACTCATCATAAAACATTTATGAAAAATACACGGTGTACAGCAAATGAAAGACAAACATCTTGTGAATCCAGCCAATATTTCAGATTTTTTAAGTGTTTTACAGCGAAAACACAATATAGCATTATATTAGCTTACTACAATAGCCTACCACACAACCGCATTCATTCAAGGCACGTTAGCGATAGCGAATAAACCAGCAAAAGATATTAATTTTTTCACTAACCTTCTCAAACTTCATCAGATGACAGTCCTATAACATCATATTACACAATACATATATGGTTTGTTCGAAAATGTGCATATCTAGCGGTACAATTCGTGGTTGAACAATGTGAATAGGTAGCCAAACTGCACAAAATTATCCGGATATATTTCTGACACTCACATAATCTGACCGAATAACTAATCATAAACTTGACTAAAAAATACAGGTTGGACAGCAAATTAAAGATACACTAGTTCTTAATGCAACCGCTGTGTTAGATTTTTTTAAATAACGTTAGTACGACATACAGCTTACGTTATAGCGAGACAGCGCCCAAAATAATGGCGGAATATAAGTCTAAACATTTTCGACAGAAATACGAATTAATGCCCACGATTTTGGAATGAGATGTTCGATGAGCAGGTGTCCACATACTTTTAGTCATGTAGTGTATAAGAGTGCATGTAGGGATAGGCGTCCCGTCAACGGGACAGCTGTAAATCATGCAGCGCCTTTTGTCACCATCGCAGATTTTAGAGAAACAACAAATCTCGGTACATATAAGTGTTTATATCGGCTGAAACCTTCAATTCTTGTTAATATAACTGCACTGTCCAATTAACAGTAGCTATTACTGCGAAAAAATGCCATGCTATTGTTTGAGGAGAGCTCCTAAGAACAAAACACTTTTTTTCACAGCAATAGGTTCAATAAAATCACCTCTGAAGGTGAAATGTTTACTTACATTCTGAAATCTTGCTCTGATTTATCATCCAAGGGGTCCCAGAGATAACATGAAGTGTCATTTTGTTAGATAAAGTATTTTTTCATATCCTAATATGGTCCATATAGTATGCACGATCGATTTTGTATTTCCACTCGTTCAATTTGCAAAGAAAGCAATCTGTGAAAATCTAACCTTAAACGTTGTTTCAACCAGTCAAATCACATTCATATGTATTCCTCAGAGATACTAGAATGTAACCAGACTTCACTATATCATTAGGGGTGTAGTATATCCTATAGGACACCATATTTGGTCAGAGAGCGACGCCTTCATGGCACGCCGATGACGCGGGCGGTCTTCCCTTGAATGACTCTAACTTTGTCAAATAAGCACCAATTGGGGTCAAACAAAGCTAGCTAAATAGCTAATGAGCTGGGCTTTACGGGAGTATCTGGAAACCCTGTATCAGTCGTAAAATGTAGCTATTAACCTTGCGCGACAGCATGCTATTTCCTTTGGACAAAAATTATAAGAATATTCAGAGTTATGAAGCAAATGTTGAACTTATAATATGGCTACTAATACCGTAAAAGCTAAATCAAAGTCCAGGTATACAGATTTGACAATATTCTTGCAGAAAATTGTAATATGAATGTAAATGTCTCCACGATTTGCCCAAATGTACCTGGGTGTCTTCACACTAAATGTCATGTAGTTCGCTCATACTTCAAGTTATCCATCTGAAACGTTACACTGCTTCCATCTTGTGAACATCATTGGAATTACAACCAGAGTGATGGCTAGAATTGGGACCTTTCTGTTGCATTTCAAAGATGGTGGTAGAGAAAAAAAAAGGTTTTTTTTCTTTGTATTTTCTTCTACCAGATCTATTGTGTTATATTCTCCTACATTCAATTCACATTTCCACAAACGTCAAAGTGTTTCCTTTCAAATGGTACCAAGAATATGCAATATGCAAAAATCTGTCTTTCTGCCCCTGAACAAGGCAGTTAACCCACTGTTCCTAGGCCGTCATTGAAAATAAGAATGTGTTCCTAACCTGTTAGGCTGGCTGGCCCGACACCGGTACACTTATGACAACATCCAGCTCAAGTGCAGGGCGCGAAATTCAAAAGATATTTTTTTTAAATATTTAACTTTCACACATTAACAAGTCCAATACAGCATATGAAAGGTACACATCTTGTGAATCAAGCCAACATGTCCGATTTTTAAAATGTTTTACAGGGAAGACAAAATATGTAAATCTATTAGCTAACCACGTTAGCAAAAGACACCACTTTTCTAACTCCATCAGTTTCTTACTCCATCACTAGCTATCACAAATTCGACCAAATAAAGAAATAAATAGCCACTAACCAAGAAAAAACTTCATCAGATGACAGTCTGATAACATATTTATTGTATAGCATATGTTTTGTTCGAAAAAGTTGCATATTTCAGGTATAAATCATAGTTTACATTTCAGCTACAATCAGAAATTGCACCGAAAGCAGCCATAATATTTACAGACACCAACGTCAAATACCTAATTACTCATCATAAAACATTTCTGAAAAATACATAGTGTGCAGCAATTGAAAGACAGGCATCTTGTGATTCCAGACAATATTTCCGATTTATTAAATGTTTTACAGCGAAAACAAAATGTAGCGCTATATTAGCGTAGCCACAATAGCCAGAAACACTTGGGCGCCCACGACCAGTTCACATGCACGACAGATATATGAAATAACATCATAAATTGGGTCTTACTTTTGCTGATCTTTCATCAGAATGTTGAACAAGGTGTCCTTTGTCCAGATGAGTCGTTGTTTGGATTCAGAACGGCAAATTTCCCTCTTCATTTAGCATGGGCACTAGCCGAGTGGCACGGATCTCTCCAACGTAAACACAGTCAGAGAACGGAACACGGAAAAACTCCCGAAAAAATTTCAATAATCTGATTAAACTATATTGAAAAAACATACATTACGATGATATGGTCACATGTATCAAATAAAATCCGAGCCGGAGATAGTTCTCGTCCATTACGGCAGCAAAACAGAAGGCAATCCCACTTCCAAGTCGCGCGCTTCAGAGTACCGGAAGTGGACGGTCACGTCAAAGAAATAGCTTTTATTCCACCCCAGACCAAGATAAACACAAAATTTCTTCTCTCACATCATCTTGACACCCAGAGGAAGGCGTATGGAGTGTACGTAGACTCCTACGTGTCATGACCATGTATAGGCAGGAAGTTGAACAGAGCATATATTTCTGACATTCTACTTCCTGGTCAGGGAAAGTGCTGCCAAATGAGTTCTGTTTCACTCAGAGAAATAATTCCAACGGTTTTAGAAACTAGAGAGTGTTTTCTATCCAATAGTAATAATAATATCCATATTGTACGAGCAAGAATTGAGTACGAGGCCGTTTGAAATGGGCACGATTTCACTGGCTACTCAATACTTTCCCTTGCAGTCAAAAGAAGTTTTAACTGACTTGCCTAGTTAAATAAAGGTAAAATAAAAATCAATAAATATCCTTGCTTCAGGGCCTGAGCTACAGGCAGTTAGATTTGGGTATGTCATTTTAGGCAAACATTTAAAATATCCCTAAGAAATTTTTAATGCCCACAATTTTGGAATGAGATGTTCGATGAACAGGTGTCCACATATTTTTTGTCATGTAATGTATAAGAGTGCATTGTAAGAAAAAAACAGTGACATTTTACTATACATTTAATAACTCCCACCACAATCCCTGTCTGTGCCAGTAAAATGTTTTGTGTGCTATAATTCATAGATTATCCATTGTCCAACTGCTGCATTTCTTAGAATTGTTTTAAAACCTTTTAACAATTTGAATGACCGTTACTAATGAAAGACCCTAAGGCTGGGGTGTCAAACTCATTCCACGGAGGGCCTAGTGTCTGCAGGTTTTTGTTTTTTCCTTTCAATGAAGCCCTAGACAACAAGGTGAGGGAAGTTCCTTACTAATTAGTGACCTTAATTCATCAATCAAGTGCAACTGTGGAGCGAAAATCTGCAGATACTCAGCCCTCCATGGAATGAGTTTGACACGTGCCGTAAGGCACAAGGAACTGTGCAGCTGAGCCACAGTGTAGCCTAGATTCCAGTTCTCTGAAAAAATGTATCTTTACCATCTACATAGATATATCATGATCCTGCATTACCTATGATGCATTACCCATGATACCCATGGCATCCAGTGAAGAGAGAGACAACCTCTCCACCTCTCTTCTCCTCCCAGCAGAGGGACAACTAAACCACATTAATCTCATTCTTATAATATCTCTCTCTCTCTCTCTCCGTCCCTCCCTCTCTCATCTCCCTCTGCCACTGCTAGCTGAGTGTAATAATTGAGTCCTTTGAGGCCTGGTTGCTATGAGCCCTGTGTTATGCCGGTTTAATTGCTGTGCTGTGTTTAATTGGTTGTGTTATGGTCAGGAACAGAGCTGCTCTCTACTGTATCTCTGTAGTCTGTAGCCCTATGTTGATGCTGGGAACCCTCTACGTAGGTTATGTTCTCCAAGAACTAGTCTACTGTATGCTCAAATATGTCAGTAGTCTGTCTGTGGGTACTGCATATGTAGTTACAGTACCACTCAAAATGTTGGACAAACCTACCCATTCAAGGGTTTTTCTTAATTTTTTACTATTTTCTACATTGTAGAATAATAGTGAAGACATCAAAACTATGAAATAACACATGTGGAATTATGTAGTAACCAAAAAAGTGTTAAACACATCAAAATATATTTTATATTTGAGCCACCCTTGCCTTGATGACAGCTTTGCATTCTCTCAACCAGCTTCACCTGGAATGCTTTTTCAACAGTCTTGAAAGAGTTCCAACATATGCTGAGCACTTGTTGGCTGCTTTTCCTTCACTCTGCGGTCCAACTCATCCCAAACCATCTCAATTGGCCTAGTATCTCCCTATCCCCTCTCTTCCATTCCCCTCTCCCCTTTCTCTACAGCACTGCCATGGTGTCTCTCCCTCTCCTCCTTTTTCCGTATCTCTTTAACTGTCTCTCTCTCTCCCCCTTCGCTCTCTCTTGAGCTATCTGGCCTGGTGTCTGTAGCTGTAGATGTGGAGAGCTAACGGGAGCAGACAGCATGAAATGTCCCCCCGTGCTCCTAAGCCAGGTCACCTGATCAGCGGCAGCGCTCGTCCTCAGATGAGAGGAGACGTGCACGGGGTGTCACATGAGCCTCCTTGCCATCCCTCTCGCTCTCCCTATCTTTTTCGCTCTCTCTCTCTCCCTCTCGCTCTCTTCCCCAGAAGTCACAGTCTGTCGTAGTTGTAGGTTAGAATGGATACTTCAGAGTACCCTTCTGAAATGTTCTCATAGGATAGATGCTTCGGCGGTTGTCGGTGTCCTCGTTCTAGATTTATTTAATTTCTAGCTGCAGACTAGTAATTATATGTCTAAGATTTGCTCTTATTCTGTAGTGATTGACAGTCTCAGAGTTTAACCATTTCCAGCCGTGTAGCCAAACTACAGCTGTATGGTCTCCGATCTTGTAGTTTTAAACCATTTCACACGTAGCTTCAGCTACATGTTTTCTAGTATGGTGTGAATTTCTTCAGGAGTGGGTTTTATGACGCCTAATGTGATGTCTGGGCTCACGGGGGTGTGACCACTGACTAGTTAATATTTATATGAAAATCCATTCTCTTATTTAGAAGGTTAATATCACATTACATCTTTTCACAAATATTTTCATGTTTAATCACATACGTTTCACAATATTTAGATATAAACCTGACAGCTGGGAAATGTACACTTTAATAAGAGATACCGTTATGTGTGTTTCCTGTCCTTCACGGGGCGGCAGGGTACCCTAGTGGTTAGAGCGTTGGATTAGTAGCCGAAAGGTTGCAAGATCGAATCCCTGAGCTGACAAGCTAAAAATCTGTTGCTCTGCTCCTAAACAAGGCAGTTAACCCACTGTTTCTAAGCCGACATTGAAAATAAGAATTTGTTCTTAACTGACTTGCCTAGTTAAATAAAGGTAAAATAAAATCACCAAATGAAACACACTCCTCATCACTGTCCACGGACAATTCTCAAAAGAGGATGTATTGTTTAATTCTCCCATTTTGGGGATCAGGAGTTTGGCCAAGTCTAGGTCTTTGTTCTCTCTCTCAATACTGCATGTCCAAAAGGGGGAGAGGGCTCCTTCCAGGAATTTACAACCTGTCGTTAAGTCATAAAACTGTGGAGAGCAAGAAAGAGAGAGAGGGAGGTGGGGGGCCGCCTATGATACCCCCTGGGCACGTCATGACACAGTGCATGTCAGAGCAAAACACAAGCCATGAGGTCGAAGGAATTGTCCATAGAGCTCTGAGATAGGATTGTGTCGAGGTACAGATCTGGGGAAGGGTACCAAAAAATGTCTGCAGCATTGAAGGTCCCCAAAAACACATTGGCCTCATTCATAAATGGAAGAAGTTTGGAACCACCAAGACTCTTCCTAGAGCTGGCCGCCCGGCCAAACTGAGCAATCGGGGAGGTGATGGTCAGGGTGGTGATGGTTACTATGACAGTGCTCCAGAGTTCCTCTGTGGAGATGGGAGAAGCTTCCAGAAGGACAACCATCTCTGCAGTACTCCACCAATCAGGCCTTTATGGTAGAGTGGCCAGACGGGTGAACTCTTTGGCCAGAATGCCAAGCGTCACGTCTAGAGGAAACCTGGCACCATCCCTACGGTGAAGCATGGTGGTGGTAGCATCATGCTGTGGGGATGTTTTTCAGTGGCAGGGACTGGGAGACTAGTCAGGATCAAGGCAAAGATGAATGGAGCAAAGTACAGAGAGATCCTTAATGAAAACCTGCTCCAGAGTGCTCAGGACCTCAGACTGGGGAGAAGGTTCACCTTCCAACAGGAGAACAACCCTAAGCACACAGCCAAGATATTGCAGGAGTGGCTTCGGGACAAGTCTCTGAATGTCCTTGAGTGGCCCAGCCAGAGCCCGGACATAAACCCGATCTAACATCTCTGGAGAGACCTGAAAATAGCTGTGCAGCGATGCTCCCTATCCAACCTGACAGAGCTTGAGAGGATCTGCAGAGAAGAATGGGAGAAACTCCCCAAATACAGGTGTGCCAAGCTTGTAGCGTAATACCCAAGAAGACTCGAGGCTGTAATCGCTGCCAAAATTGCTTCAACAAAGTACTGAGTAAAGGTTTTTGTTTTGTCATTATGGGGCATTGTGTGTAGATTGATGAGGGAAAATAAATATTTAATCCATTTTAGAATAAGGCTGTAACGTAACAAAATGTGGAAAAAGTCAAGAGGTCTGAATACTTTCCGAAGGCACTGTGCAGTGGGCCTGTATTTACAGTATGCCAGAGAGCTCTTAGACCAGGCGCACACGCGCATCAACACACAAATGCAGGCATGTACAAAAACAACCCGGCCCACACACACATACAGTATACAAACAAGTCCTATCCACACAAACACACCCAGCCAGTGAGATGAGAGAGAGCAGAGTGAGTCAGAGAGCATGTATCTGCATGTATCGGAATCTGTGTGTGTGTGTGTGTGTGTGTGTGTGTGTGTGTGTGTGTGTGTGTATTTGCATGTGTACATATGTGTGTGTGTGCCTATGTATGCGCACATGTGTATAGCACTTGTACTTGTACATCACTGAGGGGTTTCAGGGTTCAAAGATAGCAGCCACCCAACCAGCCAGACGAGGCTGAGAGATTTACAGACTGAGGCAGGAAGCATGATCAGGGCTCTGCAACGTCAATGCCAGGCAGGAAATCCATAAGAGCCCCATAGTCAATTATCCAACCTGTCAAAGCCTGGCCTCCCCAAAGACATCCACCAATCACAGCCCTTAGTACTGGACTCCCCAAGGACATCCACTAATCACAGCCCTGAGTCATTCCACCTGAGTCATGATCAGGGGAGGGGCATTGGAGTAGGGTGAAGTTGCCCTAAGATGCTGATCTTGGGTCAGTTTTGCATTTCCCCACAAATGATTAAGATTGGGATTGGGGATAGGAAGCTGATCCTAGAACTATATCTAGGAGAAACTTCCTCGTGCCAAGGTTGAGCTCCAAGGGATGGTGATGGCATACAGGACAACAAGAAGGTTGTGTATTCTACAACTACTTCATTTGAATACAGCTCAAATGATTATCTGACTTTAGGATTGATTGGTTAGTGTCAACGGCAACTCTGTGGTTGTTGTTGACACTTGATCTTACTCAAAATAAGGATTTACATAAAGGTATGAGTATTGGTGGTTTGGAGAGGGTTGTAGGGACAAGCGACAATGGGGACTATTTTGCCACTGTTAATTTACCAAGGGTGCTTTCACAAACCCTATAGTTCTACTCCAACCTAAGAGCCCATACTTCAGAGAACATGAGCACACTCACCAGCTCACATCCACAAATCCACATCACACAGGAAAAGGAATGGAAACTGTGTGAGAGGTCCACTTTCATAACATCTTTGACTCCGGTCAAAAAATGGAACTGTCCCAAAAAAACTTGCGAGATAACTATTTTTCTTGTCGAACACACTCCTGTGTTACGAGCACACATGGTCAATCCAGCAAATGGGATCTTCTTCGACGTGGTACTGTAGCCATATTGTTGTCAGAGGAAGGTGGACCCTAGCAGTGTTTATTATTCAGGGAGCTGAGACTGAAACACACACACACACACACACACACACACACACACACACACACACACACACACACACACACACACACACACACACACACACACACACACACACACACACACACACACACACACACACACACTGTTTGGCCTGCTTTCTAGTTGACGAAATTAGTGTATCCACATTGCATAATGCAGGAGGAGGCGGAGGGAGGAGGCCCATAGCTCTTCTCTTTATAAATGCTGCTTTCCCTCCCTCTGTTCCACTCCCTCCCCCTGTTCCACTCCCTCCCTCTCTCTGGTCCACACCCTCCCTCCCTCCCTCTCTGCCTCTGGTCCACTCCCTCCCTCCCTCCCTCTGGTCTACTCCTTCCCTCTCTCTGGTCCACTCCCTCCCTCCCTCTGGTCCACTCCCTCCCTCCCTCCCTCCCTCCCTCCCTCCCTCCCTCCCTCCCTCCCTCCCTCCCTCCCTCCCTCCCTCCCTCCCTCCCTCCCTCCCTCCCTCCCTCCCTCTGGTCTACTCCTTCCCTCTCTCTGGTCCACTCCCTCCCTCCATCCCTCCATCTGGTCCACTCTCTCCCTCTCTCTGGTCCACCCCCTCTCTGCGTCTGGTCCACTCCCTCCCTCCCTCCCTCCCTCCCTCCCTCCCTCCCTCCCTCCCTCTCTCTCTCTCTCTCTGGTCCACTCCCTCCCTCTCTCTGGTCCACTCCCTCCCTCTCTCTGGTCCACTCCTTCCCTCCCTCCCTCCCTCCCTCCCTCCCTCCCTCCCTCTCTCTCTCTGGTCCACTCCCTCCCTCTCTCTGGTCCACTCCCTCCCTGGTCCACTCCGTCCCTCTCTCTGGTCCACTCCCTCCCTTTCTCCGGTCCACTCCCTCCCTCTCTCTGGTCCACTCCGTCCCTCTCTCTGGTCCACTCCCTCCCTCTCTCTGGTCCACTCCCTCCCTCTCTCTGGTCTAATCCTTCCCTCCCTCCCTCTGGTCCACTCCCTCCCTCTCTCTGGTCCACTCCCTCCCTCTCGCTCTGATCCACTCCCTCCCTCTCTCTGGTCCATTCCCTCCCTCTCTCTGGTCCACTCCCTCCCTCTCTCTCTGGTCCACTCCCTCCCTCTCTCTGGTCTACTCCCTCCCTCTCTCTGGTCCACTCCCTCCCTCTCTCTGGTCCACTCCCTCCCTCTCTCTGGTCCACTCCCTCCCTCTCTCTGGTCTACTCCTTCCCTCCCTCCCTCCCTCCCTCTGGTCCACTCCCTCCCTCTCTCTGGTCCACTCCCTCCCTCTCTCTCTGATCCACTCCCTCCCTCTCTCTGGTCCACTCCCTCCCTCTCTCTGATCTACTCCCTCCCTCTCTCTCTGATCCATTCCCTCCCACCCTCTGGTCCATTCCCTCCCTCTCTCTCTGGTCCACTCACTCCCTCTCTCTCCGGTCCACTCCCTCCCTCTCTCTGGTCCACTCCGTCCCTCTCTCTGGTCCACTCCCTCCCTCTCTCTGGTCAACTCCCTCCCTCTCTCTGGTCTACTCCTTCCCTCCCTCCCTCTGGTCCACTCCCTCCCTCTCTCTGGTCCACTCCCTCCCTCTCTCTCTGATCCACTCCCTCCCTCTCTCTGGTCCACTCCCTCCCTCTCTCTGATCCACTCCCTCCCTCTCTCTCTGATCCATTCCCTCCCACCCTCTGGTCCATTCCCTCCCACCCTCTGGTCCATTCCCTCCCTCTCTCTCTGATCCATTCCCTCCCACCCTCTGATCCATTCCCTCCCACCCTCTGATCCATTCCCTCCCACCCTCTGATCCATTCCCTCCCTCCCTCTCTCTGGTCCACTCCGTCCCTCTCTCTGGTCCACTCCCTCCCTCTCTCTGGTCCACTCCCTCCCTCTCTCTGGTCTACTCCTTCCCTCCCTCCCTCTGGTCCACTCCCTCCCTCTCTCTGGTCCACTCCCTCCCTCTCTCTGGTCCACTCCCTCCCTCTCTTTCTGATCCACTCCCTCCCTCTCTCTGGTCCACTCCCTCCCTCTCTCTGATCCACTCCCTCCCTCTCTCTCTGATCCATTCCCTCCCACCCTCTGGTCCATTCCCTCCCTCTCTCTGGTCCACTCCCTCCCTCTCTCTGGTCTACTCCTTCCCTCCCTCCCTCTGGTCCACTCCCTCCCTCTCTCTCTGGTCCACTCCCTCCCTCTCTCTTTGGTCCACTCCCTCCCTCTCTCTGGTCTACTCCTTCCCTCCCTCCCTCTGGTCCACTCCCTCCCTCTCTCTGGTCCACTCCCTCCCTCTCGCTCTGATCTACTCCCTCCCTCTCTCTGGTCCATTCCCTCCCTCTCTCTGGTCCACTCCCTCCCTCTCTCTCTGGTCCACTCCCTCCCTCTCTCTGGTCCACTCCCTCCCTCTCTATGGTCCACTCCCTCCCTCTCTCTGGTCCACTCCCTCCCTCTCTCTGGTCCACTCCCTCCCTCTCTCTGGTCTACTCCTTCCCTTCCTCCCTCCCTCCCTCTGGTCCACTCCCTCCCTCTCTCTGGTCCACTCCCTCCCTCTCTCTCTGATCCACTCCCTCCCTCTCTCTGGTCCACTCCCTCCCTCTCTCTGATCCACTCCCTCCCTCTCTCTCTGATCCATTCCCTCCCACCCTCTGGTCCATTCCCTCCCTCTCTCTCTGGTCCACTCCCTCCCTCTCTCTCCGGTCCACTCCCTCCCTCTCTCTGGTCCACTCCGTCCCTCTCTCTGGTCCACTCCCTCCCTCTCTCTGGTCTACTCCCTCCCTCTCTCTGGTCTACTCCTTCCCTCCCTCCCTCTGGTCCACTCCCTCCCTCTCTCTGGTCCACTCCCTCCCTCTCTCTCTGATCCACTCCCTCCCTCTCTCTGGTCCACTTCCTCCCTCTCTCTGATCCACTCCCTCCCTCTCTCTCTGATCCATTCCCTCCCACCCTCTGGTCCATTCCCTCCCACCCTCTGGTCCATTCCCTCCCTCTCTCTCTGATCCATTCCCTCCCACCCTCTGATCCATTCCCTCCCACCCTCTGATCCATTCCCTCCCACCCTCTGATCCATTCCCTCCCTCCCTCTCTCTGGTCCACTCCGTCCCTCTCTCTGGTCCACTCCCTCCCTCTCTCTGGTCCACTCCCTCCCTCTCTCTGGTCTACTCCTTCCCTCCCTCCCTCTGGTCCACTCCCTCCCTCTCTCTGGTCCACTCCCTCCCTCTCTCTGGTCCACTCCCTCCCTCTCTCTCTGATCCACTCCCTCCCTCTCTCTGGTCCACTCCCTCCCTCTCTCTGATCCACTCCCTCCCTCTCTCTCTGATCCATTCCCTCCCACCCTCTGGTCCATTCCCTCCCTCTCTCTGGTCCACTCCCTCCCTCTCTCTGGTCTACTCCTTCCCTCCCTCCCTCTGGTCCACTCCCTCCCTCTCTCTCTGGTCCACTCCCTCCCTCTCTCTCTGGTCCACTCCCTCCCTCTCTCTCTGGTCCACTCCCTCCCTCTCTCTCTGATCCACTCCCTCCCTCTCTCTCTGATCCATTCCCTCCCACCCTCTGGTCCATTCCCTCCCACCCTCTGGTCCACTCCCTCCCTCTCTCTGGTCCATTCCCTCACTCTCTCTCTCTGGTCCACTCCCTCACTCTCTCTCTCTGATCCACTCCCTCCCTCTCTCTCTGATCCACTCCCTCCCTCTCTCTCTGATCCACTCCCTCCCTCTCTCTCTGATCCACTCCCTCCCTCTCTCTCTGATCCACTCCCTCCCTCTCCCTCTGATCCACTCCCTCACTCTCTCTGATCCACTCCCTCCCTCTCTCTCTGATCCACTCCCTCCCTCTCTCTCTGATCCACTCCCTCCCTCTCTCTCTGATCCACTCCCTCCCTCTCTCTCTGATCCACTCCCTCCCTCTCTCTCTGGTCCACTCCCTCCCTATCTCTCTGATCCACTCCCTCTTTCCCTCTGATCCACTCCCTCACTCTCTCTGGTCCACTCCCTCCCTACCTCTCTCTGATCCACTCCCTCACACTCTCTGGTCCACTCCCTCACACTCTCTGGTCCACTCCCTCACTCTCTCTGGTCCACTCCTTCCCTACCTCTCTCTGGTCCACTCCCTCACTCTCTCTGGTCCACTCCCTCCCTACCTCTCTCTGGTCCACTCCCTCACTCTCTCTGGTCCACTCCCTCACTCTCTCTGGTCCACTCCCTCCCTACCTCTCTCTGGTCCACTCCTTCACTCTCTCTGGTCCACTCCCTCACTCTCTCTGGTCCACTCCCTCACTCTCTCTGGTCCACTCCCTCCCTACCTCTCTCTGGTCCACTCCCTCACTCTCTCTGGTCCACTCCCTCACTCTCTCTGGTCCACTCCATCCCTACCTCTCTCTGGTCCACTCCCTCCCTACCTCTCTCTGGTCCACTCCCTCACTCTCTCTGGTCCACTCCCTCACTCTCTCTGGTCCACTCCCTCCCTACCTCTCTCTGGTCCACTCCCTCACTCTCTCTGGTCCACTCCCTCACTCTCTCTGGTCCACTCCCTCCCTACCTCTCTCTGGTCCACTCCCTCACTCTCTCTGGTCCACTCCCTCACTCTCTCTGGTCCACTCCCTCCCTACCTCTCTCTGGTCCACTCCCTCCCTACCTCTCTCTGGTCCTCTCCCTCCCTACCTCTCTCTGGTCCTCTCCCTCACTCTCTCTGGTCCACTCCCTCCCTACCTCTCTCTGGTCCACTCCCTCCCTACCTCTCTCTGGTCCTCTCCCTCACTCTCTCTGGTCCACTTTAGAGGGGCAACGGATGCCCAGTAAGGGTCTCTTTAGGAGGTGATCAGAGAAGAAGCCAAATGTTTTAGAACAACTACTGTCTCATCACCCTGACGTTTTAGATGGTTGTTTTCCTTTTCCCTATAATGGTTAAGGTGCTGAAGGCAGAGCAACGATACTTTGCAGGGGATGTTTTATAGTCCTATACCTTGTGTAAATTGTATGTACACAGCATTGATTGATAATAATGATGTGGAACAGTATCAAATCAAATCCAATTTCATTAGTCACATGTGCCGAATACAACAGGTGTAGACCTTACAGTGAAATGCTTACTTACGAGCCCCTAATCAACAGTGCAGTTTCAAAAAATACGGATAAGAATAAGAGATAAAAGTAACAAGTAATTAAAGAGCAGCAGTAGAAAATAATAAATAACAATACACAGGGGGTTGCCGGTACAGAGTATAATTCTATATCATTACTGGCTAGTTGGATATTTATCATAGACAGTTTCTCTGGTGCTGAGATGCAAAGAGAATTCTCAGGACGAGTTCCAGGCCGACTTCACTGTCAGATTGCTATATCATATGATGCGGTTAGCTGATATGTTAAACATCTATCCAGGTGTTGGGAGATTGGGCATGCGCCTGCAATGCAGTCAGCCTGGAACTCAGCCTTATTAATCTGCATGACATAGTAACTAACATGGACGCCATCTATTCATTTGCTAATTTCTGTTTCAATTTGAGAGGCAAAATTCCTCTGTAGATTAGACACCTCGTCTTCTAACTAATCTACTTAATAACACAAATCACTCGTCCCAAAGTTAATGATTACTGTCCTGACATTACTGTCCTGACATTACTGTCCTGACATTACTGTCCTGACATTACTGTCCTGACATCCCCTATCCTTTCCCTTCTGTTCCGCTAGCCTTCATTATAATGCGTCTGGCTGGCAGAATCAGAGAGGTGATGATGATAGCTGCTGGATCTTCACTGAGGGAACCAACACCTCAGCCTCATTTAAGGGAACAGGAACATGCAGAGGGGTGGAGGAGTGGAGGGATGGGGAGGGGGGGTACAGAGGCTCACAGGCCATGGTTCGCTCTCTCCCTTCCTTTATCCCTCGCTCTCCCTCTATCCCTCCCGCTCTCCCTCGCTCTCCCTTGCTGCCTCCATCCCTCCCTGGTGGACTGTCTCTAGGCTGGGCATGTCTGTCTTTGTCCTGGCATCATGTCAGAAGGGAGAGGGGAGGGAGAGGAAGTGGGGAGGAGAGGGGCACTGATTCACCCGACAGTCTGTCTGTGTTGTCTGTGCTGTCTGGCTGGCAGGCTGTCTGTCTTTTCCTACTGTCATTCAGATGGTCAGAGTGGGTTTATTATCGGGGGATCAGCTGCTTGGGTTGGAGACACAGGCAGGCATTCACCAGATGGGTACGGGTGGGCAGGTGCTGTGGTGACCAGCCTGGGTAGATGCCCAATAGAGCTGCCAGCGGGAGCTTAGTGGTGGCATGGGGTAAATAAAGCATATGACCTACATGCAACAACGTCGGCATCCCAAATGGAACCCTATTCCCTACATAGGGTGCTGGTCAAATGTAGTGCACTATATAGTAATGCTATTTGGGACACATCCATAGTCATGATAGTCCATGTTGGAAAAACTGCTGCTGAGGATATGTAGAGAATAAAAAGAACCATTGTGATTGTGCTGATCCAGTCATAGTAGGCCTATATGTCAATGTTGCCAGTAACAAAATGGGCTAACATGCTGACCACACTGCGAGCGTCAACGAGCGTCTGCGTAGCCAGGCACTAAAATAGAACGCTTGACACGTTGCAAGTCCCGCCTCTCCCATCTCCACATTGGTTTTTATGACCATTTACTGTACCCACATGGGTGATTGAAAGATGAACTGAGGTCCACACACAAAATCAACATGCGCGCAATGATGCTTAAATTCTACCAGCTTAAATACAGAGACACAAACTGGAGCATATCATGATCATTCTGCCGAGCTGATTGAATGAGATTCATTAAAACTGAACCATCTTAATTATATCCAGACATCTCACACTAATGATTTCTTTGAAGGGTTCCATTTCTCCCATTTTACATTTTAGTCATTTAGCAGACGCTCTTATTCAGTCCTATTAAGTACAAATTTCCTCAATAAAGTAGATATCAGAAAAGTCATTCGGGGAAAAGTCAGGGGGGGGGGGGGGGGGGTTGTGAGGAGGAGTGCTGTGGGAATTCTCTCACCCTCCCTCTTTACCCCTCTCATCACTCACTTCATCCTTTCCTCCTATCTCTCCCTAGCTCCCTCCTTCGCTCCATCCCTCATCTGCTTCATCCCTTCTTCCTATCCCTTCCTAGCTCCCTCCTTCTCTCCCTAGCTCCCTCCCTCCCTCATTCCTTCTCTACCTCCCTTCCTCCCTCTGTCATTTTCTCTTTCCCTCTTTCACTCAGTCCATAATTTCCTACTTCCTTCTCTCCCTCCCTCCCTCCTTCCCTGATTGATAAGGTAACAGGGTTCATGCAGAGCTGTTTGCTCCCTCTTTGTAACGATTAGCCAGACATCCACCCCCCTCCCCACCATCACCACCACCACCATCATCCACTGCCACCACCCCAACCACCCCTCCCCCACCATACACACACCAAGAGGGAGCGTTTCTGGGAGTAATGGAGATCGGCAGACAGCCAGGGAGCAGCCAGAGTCATTTGATCCAGGAGGAGCGTTCCATCACCAGCACCATCGATCCTCCACACGCCCAATCAGCCTCTCTCTACTCTAATTCTGCCACCCTATTCCGTATATAGTGCACTACTTCTGACGAGGGCCCATATGGAAACCCATAGGCTCTTGCCATTTGGGACGCAGGCCCACTCCAGATGTGAATATCATCACGACGACTTGGCAGCACATTTCAATAGAAGAAAAAAGCTATAGGAATATGTCTGTGAAGGAGTCATAATATATGCATCTATGTACATATAATGCATAATAGTTGAAATATGAGTTCTAACTAATTGATGATTTATGTGGGATAATGCTGGAATACTCTTGGGTTTCTAAGAATTTGTTTGGAGTGTGTGTGTGGTTTGGTTGGTTCTTCTATCCTTGTGGGGACCTAAAATTCCCAAAAGTCCCTACAAGGATAGTAAAACAAGAAAAATTATCCCTCATGGGGGTGTGGGAAAGGCTATTTTAAGTTTAGGGGTTAGGTTTAGGATTAGGGTTACAATTTGGGTTAGGGTAACAATTTGGGTTAGGGTAACAATTTGGGTTAGGGTAAGGGGTTAGTGGTCAGGTTTAGGGTTAGGGTTAGGGTAAGGTTTAGGGAAAATAGGTTTGGAATGGAAATGTATTTTAGGTCCCCACGAGGAGAGAAGAACAAAATGTGTTTGTGGTGTTGTGTGTGTTTCTAAACACACACACACACACACCATCTCACCTCACCAGCAGAAGGCCCGATATAGGGAGCCATTTCCCCATATTACCTATTACTAGAGTATTACTACTACTGGCTGAAATTCAATAAATGGAAAGGGATCAAACACATCAAACTCATGGATTCCATTAGCCAATTACGATACGATGGAGTTGAGCAGCGACTAGTGTGGGCGGACTGGAGCTCCGACATCACATCAAATTAAGTTTTCATCAAAAACTACTGATTTCAGAACCCAAAGAATATCCCGCAATTACACACGACATTGTTCTGTGTAATTGCGGGCTATTCTTTGAGTGCTGAAACCTCTATGGAGGTTAATTACTGTACAGATGGCTGACAGGAGGTAAGGCGGAAGAAGGGGTGGGTGGGGGGGTGAAGGGGGGGAGGGCTGGTGGCATGCCTGGGAGATAACAGTACTGCTCTGTCATCTGGGGAGAATATCCTTCCTCTCGCTCTCTCTCTCCCTCTCAACTCATTCACCTCCCTCTAAATAGCACCAGAGCCTGAGAGCATTGCTCCATCTATCTCTCTCCGTCTCTCTCTGTCTCTATTTTCTCTATCTTTCTCTATTCTTTATTAGGCCAGCATCACTGCTTCGATAGACAGGCTTCAGGTTCAGAAGATATGAGCATCATATCTATCTCTTTCTACTTTTCCCCTTCTCATTCTGTCTTTCTCTCCTATAAAAAAACATATGACAGGACTAGGGGATAAACTTCATTCTGTCATACTGTTTTTTCTCTCTTCCCCTCTCATTTTCATATTTTTCCCCCCTGTATTTTTGCATTCCTCTTCCACTCTTACCCTCTATCTCGCTTAGCACCTTTCCTAACCTCGTGCTCTCTTACCCCAAATGGAGCGTATTTTATTCTCACATTTCAGCACCTCACACAGAGCCTGTCTGCTATGTGACAGCTGGTAATAAGAAATACACCACAGAGAAACAATCACTTGATTTAACAGCCAAATAAACAAGAGATTGACACATGATCGCTGATGACTAATTAACACTCACTGAAAGGCCCACTCTGTGATATTTACAGCCGATTTTGACTGTTTAAATGACTGATTTATCAATAGATTCTTGAAGAATATCACTTATAAATGGCTTGTTGGGAAACCAATGTCTTTCAATCTACAGAGTGGGCCTTTAATGTATTTTTAAGCAGTCATTTTATCATAATGGTCAACGGTTTGGCCACTTGTTTTCACTAGCGACCGCCGTTATTCCAGGAATTTGATATATGCAATTTGGACACTTAAAGGTTGAGACCTCGGGTTCAATGAGGACATTCGATAAGGGTTTCTCTGGGGCGGTGGAGGCTCCTCAGAGAAGAAAGGGGACGACCCTCCTCCTCAGTGAATTTCATTTTGTTTTTAAATAGTGAAACATTTAAAAAGTTACCCTTTTTGGATAAAACTATACTAAATATATTCACGTCACCAAATAATTGAATAAAACAGACTGTTTTGCTATGAAGGTCTACAGTAGCATCAGCAGCACTCTGTAGGGTAGTAGCATGTTGTAGCCGGAGGACAGCTAGCTTCTGTCCTCCTCTGGGTACATTGACTTCAATACAAAACTGAGGAGGCTCATGGTTCTCACCCGCTTCCATCGACTAACACAGTAATTATGACAGCTTCGGAGGACGTTCTCCAACCTATCAGAGCTCTTGCAGCATGAACTAACATTATGTCCACACAATCAAAGGATCAGATAATTAATGTAGTATTGAAAGCATAAGCTACAGCAAGCTAGCATTGCAGTGCATACAATGTGGTGAGTAGTTGACTCAAAGAGAGAGAAAGACAATAGTTGAACAATTTTGAACAAATTACTTTCTTCCAAAACTAAGGAGAAGCAAGAGAGAGAGGGAGAGCTAGCTACCTATTTTTTACTTTCACTTAGCTAGCGAATGCAGCTAGCTAGTTTAGCCTACTCAAACACCTGTCTCAAACAGAGAGGGATGCTATGTTAGCTAGCTGGCTATGGTTATCCAACACTGGAACTTTTCCAAGTCAAGGTAAGCTTTTGGATTTATTAATTTCTTGCCACTGGGGCCCGGCGGTGTAACTGCTAAACTGCTTTCTGTATCAGATAGATGTAGGCAAGACTGTGCAAGCATTGAATGTGTCACTGTCTGTCACCTTGATTACTCAAAATTCTCTCAACCTGTACACCTACATTATAAACTTTCATTCATAGGCTAGGTTGAAGCAACCTCATGATGGGTATAGAGGAAATATGAGTATCATGTAGTAGCTTAAACCTATTGATGTCACATTGAACTGGGTGAATGGAATATGAATGACAGTCATCCAATATGCTGTAATAGAAATAAGGTCATGCTCATAAAAAAAAGCATCCTCCCTCATCTTAAATGGCACCGACCGCCACTGCTCTGAGGATACAGCACTTCTTTTGACGAGGGCCCATAGGGTGGATGTCATTATAGGGCCTATGGGGCCATTTGGAGCGCAGACAGAGAGCTAAGTGACTGGTACAAGGTTTAATAGTCCCCTATGGTTTACATCTCTTCCTCTCTACATGTGTTTCCTGAAGCTCTCTGCTAGTATTGATCCAGGACATTCATCATCTTCCCCCTCAATGTTTCCGGATGACAGCGAAGCCTGACATGGACCAGGGGGTGGGAGTGTAAGTCGCTCTGGATAAGAGCATCTGCTAAAATGACTAAAATGTCAAATGTAAATGTATGTGCCTGTGTGCTTGTGTGTGTGTCTGCGTGGGTGTGTGTGTGTGTGAGACTGTGAGTGCGTGTGAGTTTGTCTGTGTGTCTGCGTGGGTGTGTGTGTGTGTGTGAGACTGTGAGTGCCTGTGTGCTTGTGTGTGTTTCTGCGTGGGTGTGTGTGTGTGAGACTGTGAGTGTGTGTGAGTTTGTCTGTGTGTCTGCGTGGGTGTGTGTGTGTGAGACTGTGAGTGCGTGTGAGTTTGTCTGTGTGTCTGCGTGGGTGTGTGTGTGTGTGTGAGACTGTGAGTGCCTGTGTGCTTGTGTGTGTTTCTGCGTGGGTGTGTGTGTGTGAGACTGTGAGTGTGTGTGAGTTTGTCTGTGTGTCTGCGTGGGTGTGTGTGTGTGAGACTGTGAGTGCCTGTGTGCTTGTGTGTGTTTCTGCGTGGGTGTGTGTGTGTGAGACTGTGAGTGTGTGTGAGTTTGTCTGTGTGTCTGCGTGGGTGTGTGTGTGTGAGACTGTGAGTGCATGTGAGTTTGTCTGTGTCTGCGTGGGTGTGTGTGTGTGAAACTGTGAGTGCATGTGAGTTTGTCTGTGTGTCTACGTGGGTGTGTGTGTGTGAGACTGTGAGTGCGTGTGAGTGTGTGTGCGTGTACACGGTGTCAGGGAGAGGAAACTGAGATACTAAACTAAAACCTGAAACCATGGAAACCATGTCATGATGCTTTTGTGTTGTAGATACTGTATGTGGTAGTTGAGTAGTGGCCTGAGGGCACACACTTAATGTGTTGTGAGATCTGTTGTAAAATGTATTGTAATGTTTTAAAAATGGTATATGACTTAATTCTTCTGGACCCCAGGAAAAGTGTGCTGCCTTGTCAGGAACTAATGGGGATCCATAATAAATACTAATACAAATGTGAATGACTGATCTTTCCCACATCAAATCCGACTGTTACTGAAGTTGAATACACTGTCAGGGGAGTGAGATGTCAAATCCGTTTCAAGGGTATTTTCAATGCAGAGCAAAGCACTGTGTTGCAAGAAAAAAATTGTGTTTTAGCAGTACTTTATAGGTATAAAACTATAGATGAAAGGAGATTTAGCCATTTATGTTTCATCATTTTCCTTTACCGTTTAGTTTCCATCACAGATTTTAAAAAAGCCCTATTTTTGAAAAGAGCGTTATTAATATTAACACAAGGCAGGTAAACTGACGTAAGAGCATCCTCCCTAAAACGTGTGCGCACCCAGGAACTGTTTTAAAGCCATGTCAAGATGAAAGCGGGGAAATTCACAGAGTTCAAATCCAATCTCACGTGTGCCCTCACGTTGACAAACGTCCAGTGGGTCCTTTGAAGACTAGAGTTTTCATGAAATTACAGCAACTTAGGCTGAGTCTCAAATGGCACCCTATTCTCTATATAGTACACTACTTTGACTAGAGCCACCCTATTCTGTGCACTATGTACAGAATAGGTGAGCCATTTGGGACACAACCTTAATCAGGACAGGGAGGAGAGGGAGGGTTGAGGGGATCTGTATCTCTCAGTCACAAACCACCTGAGGCACCCCGTTGTGTGTGTGTGTGTGTGTGTGTGTGTGTGTGTGTGTGTGTGTGTGTGTGTGTGTGTGTGTGTGTGTGTGTGTGTGTGTGTGTGTGTGTGTGTGTGTGTGTGTGTGTGTGTGTGTGTGTGTGTGTGTGTGTGTGTGTGTGTGTGTGTGTGTGTGTGCGCGCGCATGTACCCTGCTGTGCCCAATACAACACCCCAGATAGACCTGCAACTCATTTGTCATACACAGAGAGAGGAACAGTACACAACTCGCTTTATCCACACCTCAGAGTCACCATAGATATAGAGGTACTAGAGAGAGGGTCCCCATTACAGTCAATGAGCCATAATGGGTGGACCTCTATATCTTATTTATTTTATTTATTTATATTCTCTATTTCTATTTGCGAGATATAGTATTCTCCTTTTGAATGTATAAGCTTTTCTGTATGTATACAAGGAGAGTTAGATGAAGGCATATGATTGTTGGTTTGTACATACACTGACTATACAAAACATTAAGCTCTGTCCATGACTGACCAGATGAATCCAGGTGAAAGCTATGACCTTATTGATGTCATTGTTAAATCCACTTCAATCAGTGTAGATGAAGGGGGGAGACAGGTTAAAGAATGATTTTTAATCCTTGAGACAATAGAGACATGGATCGTGTATGTGTGCCATTCAGAGGGTGAATGGGCAAGAAAAAATATTTAAGTGCCTTTGAATGGGGTATGGTAGTAGGTGCCAGGCGCACCGATTTGTGTCATTAACTGCAACACTGCTGGGTTTTTCACACTCAACTGTTTCCCATGTGTATCAAGAATGGTCCACCACCCAAAGGACATCCAGACAACTTGACACAACTGTGGGAAGCATTGGAGTCAACATGGGCCAGCATCCTTGTGGAACGCTTTCGACACCTTGTAGAGTCCATGCCCTGACGAATTGAGGCTGTTCTGAGGGCAAAAGTAGGGGCATGCAGCTCAATATTAGGAAGGTGTTCCTAATGTCTGGTATACTCAGTGTATTTCTTACACAGTAATATGGGCCCACATAGAAGGCTACAGCAGGTGTGGTCTTATGTTCGTTTGATGTGTACACTCTTAGAAAAAATGGTTCTAAGAGGGTTCTCCTGCTGTCCCGATAGGAGAACCCTTTTTGGTTCAGGCTAGAACCCTTTTTGGTTCCAGCTAGAACCCATTTTGGTTCCAGGTAGAACCTTTTGGAGTTCCATGTGGAAACCTCTGTGGAAAGGTTCTAGCTAGAACCAAAAAGGGGGACAGCCAAAGAACCCTTTTAGGTTCTAGATAGCACCTTTTTTTCTAAGAGTGTACAGCTTATCTCTAGAGCCTGGAGTTACGTTTTGACCATGTGACATTAACAGGATAAAACCTAGGTCCTTATTATTGTACCTGGATACCAACAACTGAGCGCTCTCTGGATCAGAGCTCTGTCCCTTTGGCTGTTGTGGCCTGCACACAGCCGGTGTCTCAGCAGCCCTCTTCTCAGGTGAGTTCTGTGGCTCTGGCCTCGCAATCTGTCTCGAGACACAGCAGAGGCCGGATCATTTGGGGCAAAAGTTCAGGATATCACCAGGTTGCTTCCCGAGGCTGTGAGTCAGACACCGGGGGCTGATACTGTCATGGTTCATGTGTGGTCAAATGACATCATGAAGGGCAGCTCAGAACAGCTGAAGATGGATTTTAAAGAACTGATTGGGTCTGTAATTGACACCAACAAACGCCCCATAATATCTGTCCCTCTGCCCTCCCTAAATCGTGGCATTGAGCGGTTCAGCAGACTTGTAGCCCTCCATAACTGGCTACGAGACTATTGCAGCTCTGTGGGTGTAACATTCATTGACAATTTTGATACCTTCTGGAAACAAAGCTTGTATTATAAGGAGGACGGGATCCACCCAAATAATTTGGGTTCCTGGATCCTTTCACAGAATTATAAGGCTGTGTTGAGACAATGACTTATCAATGACCCAAGCACAGCTCATTTAATCTCTACCATTGTGTCGCTGAGTTGTCATAATGCTTCAGAAAATGTACATTATCCCAGGTGTGTTGGTAGACACAATGTTAGTAACCTAATGTATGTCCCTCTTACTGCCCTGAATGCCTCTATTGATCCTACAGTTATTGTTTGCAGTAATCATATGCATATGAACCAGTGTAACACTGTTAGCACTGAGATGGTGTGCCCTACTAGGAAGTCTACTGTGTACAACTCATCCTGCACTAATAAAAATACCCAGAGCATGTTTACCTCTGTTAAGCTTCCCAGTAAAGCAAGTAAAACAATCAAGCATTCCAGAAAAGTGTTAAAAATAGCCCACATTAACATAAGAAACCAGGTTCATGAAGTCAATAATTGGCTAGTAACAGATGACATTCATATTCTGACAATCTCTGAAACTCACTTAGATAATACCTTTTATGATACAGTGGTAGCAATACATGGTTATAAGATCTATAGAAAATACATTATATTCAGAAGCACATTCCTGTAAAGCTTAGAGAGGATCTCATGTTAAATACTGTTGAAGTAATATGGCTACAGGTTCGTCTGCCTCACCTAAAGCCCATTCTAGCGTGAAGCTGATGTAGACCACCAAGTGTTAACAGTCAGTATCTGGATAACGTGTGAAATGCTTGATAACGTATGTGATATGAATAGAGAGGTATACTTTCTGAGTGATTTACATATTGACTGACTTTCATCAGGTTGCCCACTCAAGAGAAATCTTCAAACTGTAACTAGTGCCTGCAACCTGGTTCAGGTTATCAATCAACCTACCTGGGTAGTTACAAACATTACTAATGCTGCAGAAATGTGTTTGAAAGCAGTATCCAAATCCATCGGATGTAGTGATCACAATATAGTAGCCATATCTAGAAAAACCAAAGTTCCAAAGGCTGGGCCTAATATTGTGTATAAGAGGTCATACAATACGTTTTGTAGTGATTCTGATGTTGTTGATGTGAAGAATACTTGTTGGTCCGTGGTGTGTAATAACAAGAAACCAGACGCTGCATTTGACACATTTATGAAACTGCTTATCCCAGTTACTAATAAGCATGCACCCATTAAGAAAACGACTGTAAAAACTGTTAAATCCCCGTGGATTGATGAAGATCTGAAAACTGGTATGGTTAAGAGGGATGAGGCAAACTATATGGCAAATAGGTCTGGCTGCACAACAGATTGGCAAATTTACTGCAAATTGAAAAATCTTGTGACTAAACTGAATAAAAAGAAGAAACTACACTGTTAAACTAAAGACATAAGGAATGATAGTATAAAAGCTTTGGAGCACCTTAGATTACATTTTGAGCAAAAAGGCAAACTCCGCTCCATCATTCATTGAATCAGATGGCTCATTCATCACAAAACCCACTGATATTGCAAACTACTTTGATGATTTTTTCATTGGCAAGATTAGCAACCTTAGGCATTACATGCCAGCAACAAACGATGTCAATACATACACATCCAAGTATATCTGACCAAATTATTAAAGACAAGCATTGTCATTTTGAATTCTGTAAAGTAAGTGTGGAAGAGGTGAAAAAATGATTGTTGTCTAACAACGATGACAAGCCACCGGGGTCTGACAACGTGGATGGAAAATTACTGAGGATAAGAGAGGACGATATTGTCACTCCTATTTGCCATATCTTCAATTTAAGCCTACTAGAAAGTGTGTGCCCTCAGGCCTGGAGTGAAGCAAAAGTTATTCCCCTACCTAAGAATAGTAAAGCCCCCATAACTGTCTCAAATAGCCAACCAATCAGCCTGTTACCAACCCTTAGTAAACTTTTTTGACGAGATACAATGCTATTTTATAGTAAACAAATTGACAACAGACTTTCGGCACGCTTATAGAGAAGGACATTCAACAAGCACTGCACTTACACAAATGACTAATGATTGGCTGAGAGAAATTGATGATTAAAAGATTGTGGGGGCTGTTGACATTATTGATCATAGTCTGTTGCTGGAAAAAAGTATGTGTTATGGCTTTATACCCCCTGCTATATTGTGGATAAAGAGTTACCTGTCTAACATAACACAGAGGGTGATCTTTAATGGAAGCCTCTCCAACAAAATCCAGGTAGAATCAGGAATTCCCCAGGGCAGCTGTCTGGGCCCTTTACTTATTTCGATCTTTACTAACAACATACCATTGACTTTGAGTAAAGCCAGTGTGTCTATGTATGCGGAGGACTCAACACTATACACGTCAGCTAACACAGTGACTGAAATGACAGAAACACTTAACAAAGAGCTGCAGTTAGTTTCAGAATGGACGACAAGGAATAAGTTAGTCCTAAATATTTAAACTAAAAGCATTGTATTTGGACAAATGATTCCCTAAACCCTAAACCTCAACTAAATCTTGTAATGAATAATGTGGATATTGAACAAGTTGAGGAGACTAAACTGCTTGGAGTAAACTGTCATGGTGAAAACATATTGATACAACAGTAGCGAGGATGGGGAGAAGTCTGTCTATAATAAAGCACTGCTCTCCATTCTTAACAGCACTATCAACAAGGCAGGTCCCACAGGACCTAGTTTTGTCGCAGCTGGACCACTGTTAAGTCGTGTGATCAGGTGCTACAAAGAGGGATTTAGGAAAATTGCAATTGGCTCAGAACCGGGCAGCATGGCAGGCCCTTGGATGTACACAGAGAGCTAAAATTAATAATATGCATGCCAATCTCTCCTGGCTCAAAGTGGAGGAGAGATTGACTTAATCACTACTTGTATTTGTGAGAGTTATTGACATGTTGAATGCATCGGACACCCATGCATACCCCACAAGACATGCCACCAGAGGTCTCTTCACAGTCCCCAAGTCCAGAACAGACTATGGGAGGCGCACAGTACTACATAGAGCCATGACTACATGGAACTCTATTCCACATCAAATAACTCATGCCAGCAGTAAAATTGTATTTAAAAAACAGATACAAATACACGTTATGGAACAGCGGGGACTGTGAAGCAACACAAACATAGACACATGCATACAAACACACGATAACATACACAACATACACACTATACACACACTACTACCACACATATGTGGTAGTAGAGTAGAGGCCTGAGGGCACAAACTTAATATGTTGTGAAATCTGTTATGAATGTTTTTAAAATGTATAATTGCCTTAATTTTGCTGGACCCCAAGAAGAGTAGCAGGGGATTATGGGGATCCATAATAAATACAAATACAAATAGACCAAAAGTTATAGCTTCCTCTAACTTGGGCCCTGAGTTTATCTTTGTCAGATTACATGGCAAAAAACTTGCGTCCCTATCAGTCACTACTTCCTACACAGAAACAGAGACGTTGAGGTCTTAGATAATTTGTGGTAGACCAGATGTCTGTTTGATAGCATTCCTGGTGGTACAGTACGGTGACGGTCCCGCAGTGTCACCAGCTGTTTGCATCACACTCTCCCTCGCCATCCTGCGCAGCCATTTCATTTTTTAGACACCTTCGCCGCCGTTCCCCCCTCCTCTCCTCTTTCTCCTCTTAACCCTTGCTCCTCTCAGCACAGCAGGCAGCTAGCCAGGGCCAGGGGCGGATATCTATCCCATCTCTTCATCTCAGAGTAAAGCTGATCTGCCAGCATCCTACTCTCCACCTCTGTCCCTCCCTCTCTCCCTATCCCTCCGCCTCCCGCCCTCCCTAGGATCCCTCTACAGTACAGGAGGTGTCTGGTATCTGGCAGTGACGCGGGGCTCAAGCACCCCAGTGAAAATAATCTCCCTACCTCTCTGCCTCTCTACCTCTCTGCCTCCCTGTCTCCCTCCACCCTCTCTGCCTGCCTCCCTGCATACATTTTTCCCTCCCTCTCTGCCTGCCTCCCTGCCACCCTCCCTCCCTCCCTGCCTTCCTCCCACTGGAGGTGGAAAGTTTTAAGTTCCTACGTGTAAACATCACTGACAAACTGAAATGGTCCACCCACACAGACAGTGTGGTGAAGAAGGCACAACAGCGCCTCTTCAACCTCAGGAGGCAAAAGAAATTTGGCTTGTCACCCAAAACCCTGACAAACTTTTACAGATGCACAATCGAGAGCATCGTGTCGGGCTGTATCACAGCCTGGTACGGCAACTGCACCGCCCACAACCTCAGGGCTCTCCAGGGGGTGGTGCGGTCTGAACAACGCATCACCGGGGGCAAACTACCTGCCCTCCAGGACACCTACAGCACCCGATGTCACAGGAAGGCCAAAAGATCATCAAGAACAATAACCACCCGAGCCACTGCCTCTTCACACCGCTACCATCCAGAAGGCGAGGTCAATGCAGGTGCATCAAAGCTGGGACCGAGAGACTGAAAAACAGCATCTATCTCAAGGCCAACAGACTGCTGAACAGCAATCACTAACTCAGAGAGGCTGCTGCCTACATTGAGACCCAATCACTGGCCAGTTTAATAAATGGATCACTAGTCACTTTAAACAATGTCACTTTAAATAATGGCATTTTAATAATGTTTTCATATCTTACATTACTCATATCATACTGTATTTTATACCATCTATTGCACCTTGCCTATGCCGCTCGGCAATCACTCATCCATATATTTATATGTACATATTCTCATTCAACCCTTTAGATTTGTGTGTATTAGGTAGTTGTTGGGGAATTGTTAGATTACATGTTAGATATTACTGCACCGTCAGAACTAGAAGCATAAGCATTTCGCTACACTCGCATTAACATCTGCTAACCATGTGTATGTGACCAATAAAATGTGATTTGATTTGATTTGATATGACTATCTGTACTCCCTTCCTGGGTGTGCTGAGGCAGCACTTAAGGTTTGTACATGTAGTGGCAAAGTGCTCACATCTCCCCATCAGTGGCTGACCTTGCTCTCCTGCTACCTGATCTCTGATGAACAGTGGTTTGTGTAGAGGGGGAGGTGTGTGTGTGTATGTGTGTATGTGTGTGTGTACATGTGCTTGTGCACATATGTGTGTATGTGTGTGTATGTGTGTGCATGTAGTGTAGTGTGTGTGTGTGTGTGTGTGTGTGTGTGTGTGTGTGTGTGTGTGTGTGTGTGTGTGTGTGTGTGTGTGTGTGTGTGTGTGTGTGTGTGTGTGTGTGTGTGTGTGTGTGTGTGTGTGTGTGTGCGTGCTTTTTGGTGGTGTGTGTGAAGGTGTGGGAAGTCAGTAATTACCTTGTTATAATTTACCTTGATCCTCACCACACACTATGTAAACAACATATCCTTGCCCTTGAGAACGCAACATTCTACCACACACACACTGGGCCTGTGTGTGTTTGTTTATTTAGTTCACCTTTATTTTAGACGGGAGTCCCATAGAGACCAAGGTCTCTTTTGCAAGGAAGCATGTTTGTGTGTTTGCGTGCCACGCACGTGTGTGTGTTCGTGTGCCTGTGCGTGCGTGTTTGTGTGTGAAAGGTAATCCAAAAGTTCACTCAGAATCATTGCAACTCTAGAGGAAGTCAATGGCCGAGCAATCCTTCTCTACAGAATCACTACAGCAAAACCCAAGGATATCTGTAACCTGTAACACTTTATGGGCACAACCTTCTTCCATAACTACAATGACATAACAGAAGAAATGAGACAAGTCATTACACATTCCGCCTTCAGTTCAGAGTAGTAACTTTTTCTGTCACTGGATGCGTCCCCAGTGGCACCCTATTTCTTATTATAGTGCACTACTTTCGACCAGGTCCCATAAATAGGGAACTGTCAATGCTCATCAGTATCCTGTGATGAGAAACATGGCTCCTTTAATCAGACCACCACAACTACAGCTCTGGATATTAATGAGGTAAGCACCAAACAAACTAGCCTGGGCGTCCATCTTGTGTTCTGATACGGCTAATAGCAAATTTGGCTGAAGCAGAAACAATGGAAACCAAGCTACAGTAAATATGTGTTGCAAATGGCACTGTGTTCCCTATATAGAGCACTACTTTGACCAGGACCCATATGGGGAATTTAGGGGAAATAGGGGATAGGGTGCCCATTATCTAAGTACTTGTACATCATACTTGTACATCATAAGTGCTACTTTGGGGATAGTTTGGTGAGCCTCTACGGAAGCACCAATCGAGCACTACGTGCTACAGTATAGTGAATATTCACAGCTAGTAGCCAACGTTTATCATATTGCCTGATAATAGCCCATCAGCTAACACAGTCCGCTCCAGTAACGGCTTGCACCCTATTCCCTATATAGGTCTCTGGTCTAAAGGAGTGCACTAAATAGGGTGTCATTTGGGACGCAGCTATAAAGAAAGGCCTATTCCTAAACACTTGTTTTTTTCCTGGTCTTCAAAGCTTCTCATGGAATGTTTTGTGGAGAACAGGATGTGCTAGATGTGTCTGAGCTGTGATGGAGTCTCTGAGAGAGAGAAAACCTATCCAACCAAAAACATTAAGACACAGAAAACCTGAGCCTATGCCTTCACTATGGTGAATCACTAAAACAATACAGAAATACACTACTGAAAAAGAAGGAACAGCATGTCAGAAATCAGCTCAATATAATTGAAGAATCCATAGAATCTAACCACTTCTGGGAAATGGATAAACCTCTTCTCAAATCTTTTTGGCTCTATAACAAAGAACAAACAGCAAAAACATATACATGATCAATTACAAATCTTAGAATCAGCTATTAAAGACTACCACAACCCACTGGATTCTCCAGTTACATTGAATGAGCTACAGGACAAAATACAAACCCTCCAACACAAAAAGGCCTGTGGTGTTGATGGTATCCTAAATTAAATGATAAAACATATAGACCATGAATTCCAATCTGCTATACTTAAACTCTTTAACATCATCCTCAGCTCTGGCATCTTCCCCAATACTTGGAACCGAAGGCTGATTACCACAATCCCCAATAGTGGAGACAAATTTGACCCCAAAACTACTGTGAGATATGCATCAACAGCAACCTTGGGACAATCCTCTGCATTATCATTAATAGCAGACTTGTACATTTCCTCAGAGAAAACAATGTACTGAGAAAATATCAAATTGGCTTTTTCCCAAATTACCGTACGACATACCACGTATTCACAGTGCACACCCTAATTGACAATCAAACAAACCAAAACTAACGCAAAGTCTCCTCATTCTTTATTAATTTCAAAAAAGCCTTTGACTCAATTTGGCGTGAGGGTGTTGGGCTGTGTTGGGGGGAAAACATATGACATTATAAAATCTATGTACACAACAAGTGTGCGGTTAAAATGGGCAAAAAACATAAAAGTCGACAACCCAAATAGGATCTGGCTAAAAATACTTGAATCAGTTATAGAACCCATTGCCCTTTATGGTTGTGAGGTCTGGGGTCCGCTCACCAACCAAGAATTGACAAAATAGGACAAACACCAAACTGAGACTCTGCATGCAGAATTCTGAAAAAACATCAGTGTACAACGTAAAACACAAAATAATTAATGCAGAACATAATTAGGACGATACCCGCTAATGATCAAAATCCAGAAAAGAGACGTTAAATTACACAACCACCTAATAGGAATCGATTCCCAAACCTTCCATAACAAAGCCATCACCTTCAGAGAGATGAACCTGGAGAAGAGTCCCCTAAGCAAGCTGGTCCTGGGGCTCTGTTCACAAACACAAACACAAACCCCACAGAGCCCCAGGACAGCAACACAATTAGACCCAACCAAATCATGAGAAAACAAAAAGATAATTACTTGACACATTGGAAAGAATTAACCAAAACACAAAGCAAACTGGAATTCTTTTTGGCAATAAACAGAGAGTACACAGTGGCAGAATATCTGACCACTGTGACTGACCCAAAATAAAGGAAAGCTTTGACTATGTACAGACTCAGTGAGCATAGCCTTGCTATTGAGAGAGCTTGCCTTAGCCTGTCTTCTCTTGAGAGCCAGGTCTGCCTATGTGCACACCGCCCAAAAAACGAGGTGGAAACTGAGCTACACTTCCTAACCTCCTGCCAAATGTACGACCATATTAGATAAACATATTACACAAACCCACAAAGAATTCTAAAACAAACCCGATTTTGATAAACTGCTATATCTATTAGGTGAAATACAGCACCACAGTGTTCCATCACAGCAGCAAGATTTGTGACCTAGTGCCACAAGAAAAGCACAACCAGTGAAGAAGAAACACCATTGTATATACAACCCATATTTATGTTTATTTATTTTCACTTTGTATTTTAACTTTTTGCACATATGACATTTGAAATGTCTCTCTTCATTTGAAACTTTTGTGAGTGTAATGTTTACTGTACATTTTTGTATTGTTTATTTCACTTTTGTTAATTATCTATTTCACTTGCTTTGGCAATGTAAACATATGTTTCCCATGCCAATAAAGCCCTTTTGAATTGAATTGAGAGAGACAGAGAGAGAGAGGGGAAGAGGGATAGAGAGAGAGAGAGAGAGAGAGAGAGAGAGAGAGAGAGAGAGAGAGAGAGAGAGAGAGAGAGAGAGAGAGAGAGAGAGAGAGAGAGAGATTAAGACAGGGGGACCCTACTACTGTGTCACAATGCAGATACAACCTCCCAATCTCTATCACTCTACCCCCAAACAGATGATAGAAACTACTGCTCACCTCCCGTTTCCCACCCACATCTCTCCCTCTCCTCCTCTCCCCCCCTACTTGATATCCAGAGAAAACATATTCCTTCATCTGTAGAAAATATGATTCCTGCAGTGTATTTGATTGTTTCCAAGTGACAATTCTCCTAAATGTCCCAACTCATGCACTGAAAAACAAATCTCACCCACCAAAACAGAGGACAACAAAAAATACCTTGTGTGTGTGTGTGTGTCTATCACAGTTGTGGTCTGGCTGGTAACTAGCGGGCTTATGTGGTAACTAGCGATACTCTTGACACCACTTCTAATTTGGAACGCTTCTAATTGCTAAATTGCATCCCCCTCATGCTCAATCAGCTGTTGCCTAGCAACTGCAGACTGGGAGGGGAGGAGGAGAGGAACAGGAAAATGTTTGGGTAGCCATATGAGAGAGGGAGAGAGGGGGTAGTGAGAGATAGAGAGATAGATAGAGAGGGAAGGGGGAGATAGATAGAAAGAGAGAATGAGTGCGATAGAGAATGAGTGAAGGAGGCAGGGAAGGAGGCAGGGAAGGAAAAGAAGGAAAGAGGTAAATATTGCCCCGTTTCTGTCTCAACAGCTTGACTTGAACAAGCTCAACCACACACAAACACACATCCAATATGTGAGCCTGCTTCTATTGGCAGCAGACAGTCAACAAACACAACAGCTCCGTAGACATCCCTGATACTGGTTCTCAGTGTGATGCTCGGAAAGTTCTGTTGGTTTAGATTTATTCACTGCATTATAAATAGGATGATCCTATTGAACATATTGTGGCGATTTAGATGGCTCCACTTTGACTGTGCTAGACTTCTGGGACACTGTTCATGAAGCGTATCAAAGAACAAATGCTGATCTAAGATCCGTTCCCCTTTGTCCATATAATCTTATTCATTATGATCTAAAAGGAAAAACTGATCAGTACACCTACGGTACTCTGAGACGCTGTATGAATACAGACCCAGAATGATATACTTATTGTGCTTTCTAGGTTGCATTGTATTGTGTGGTGCTATGTAGGTCCAGATATACTTTGACACTTTGTGCTAGTTTGGCGACATGGCGGCAGCACAAGCTGCCCTAAAAACTCCTGGTGTCCCTGGTGAGCCTTGCGTAACCCCTCTCCCTCTCTCTCTCTCTCTCCCTCCCTCTCCCACTCTCTCGTCATGCCCATGATACCTACTGACATGAAGTACAATAATAACCTCGAAAGTATGGTTGTGTCCCAAATGGCACCCTATTCACTATTTAGGGAATAGTATTTGCGATGTAGCTTATGTGTTTTGGATCAGTCCCACCACTCATAACTACCATATCAGTGTCATCTAGAAGCTGATGCCATTGATAATACACCATCACTATCAATAGCTTAACATTAGTACATTCCAGGATACAGATTACGCCTAGTCCTGTACTACAACGCATGTTCAATGGAGAAATTCCCTGTGTCAGGGAAACTGGCCTTTAGGGTTATTTTCACCAGCACCATTACATTCTACTCTACTACATACAGTAAATCACCAAGAGGTCTCCAGGTCTTCAGGTCTCTGACCATCTTCTTTAATTCTCTCCTTCTCCCACTGCTCCTCCTACTCTTCTCTCCTCCCCGTCAGTGTGGTCGATTGGAAAACACACACACTCACACACACACCCACACACACACAAACACACACAAACACACACACACACCAGGTGGGAGGCAGTTACCCTTTAACGACCCGGTTGTCTTTGAACAGCCATTGATTGCTACACTGTTATTACAGAAGAGTCTTAAAGGGGAAGTTCAGCATTTCACAACTTGATGTTACAAGGTTCCTCACCATAAAAGTAGTCTATGGGCCAAGAGAAACTGTAATCCAGGGTTTCATGGAAAGACCATCTAACATCAAGTTGTAAAATCTTCTCCTTTAAAACTGCAGAAGGCTGTCTTCTTCATAAAGAACACTTACTCATTGATACCATCACCTCATTGATACCATCACCTCATTGATACCATCACCTCATTGATACCATCACCTCATTGATACCATCACCTCATTGATACCATCACCTCATTGATACCATTACTGGGGTGGCAGGTAGCCTAGTGGTTAGTGCGTTGGGCCAGTAACCTGAGCTGACAAGGTCAAATCTGTTGTTCTGCCCCCGAACAAGGCAGTTAACCCACTGTTCCCTGATAAGCAGTCATTGTAAATAAGAATTTGTTCTTAACTGACTTACCTAGTTAAATAAAGTTTTAAAATCCTCATATATAACATTGCCTCATTGATACCATCACCTCATACAGTATATACCATCACCTCATAGATACCATCACATCGCCTCAATGATACAATGACCTCATATATACCATCACCTCATATATACCATCACCTCACCTCATTGATACCATCACCTCATTGATACCATCACCTCACACAGTATATACTATCACCTCATACATACCATCACCTCATTGATACCATCACCTCATTGATACCATCACCTCACACAGTATATACCATCACCTCATTGATACCATCACCTCATACAGTATATACCATCACCTCATTGATACTATCACCTCATAGATACCATCACCTCATTGATACTATCACCTCATATATACCATCACCTCATTGATACCATCCCCTCATTGATACCATCACCTCATACAGTATATACCATCACATCATTGATACCATCACTTCATACAGTATATACCATCACCTCATTGATACCATCACTCCATACAGTATATACCATCACCTCATATATACCATCACCTCATTGATACCATCACTCCATACAGTATATACCATCACCTCATTGATACCATCACCTCATACAGTATATACCATCACCTCATTGATACTATCACCTCATAGATACCATCACCTCATACATACCATCACCTCATTGATACCATCCCCTCATTGATACCATCCCCTCATACAGTATATACCATCACCTCATTGATACCATCACCTCATATAGTATATACCATCACCTCATATATACCATCACCTCATTGATACCATCACCTCATATACCATCACCTCATTGATACTATCACCTCATATATACCATCACCTCATTGATACCTTGACCTCAAATATACCATCACCTCATTGATACCATCACTTCATACAGTATATACCATCACCTCATTGATACCATCACTTCATACAGTATATACCATCACCTCATTGATACCATCACTTCATACAGTATATACCATCACCTCATTGATACCATCACTTCATACAGTATATACCATCACCTCATTGATACCATCACTTCATACAGTATATACCATCACCTCATTGATACCATCACTTCATACAGTATATACCATCACCTCATTGATACCATCACCTCATTGATACCTTGACCTCATATATACCATCACCTCATTGATACAATCACTTCATACAGTATATACCATCACCTCATATATACCATCACCTCATTGATACCATCACCTCATTGATACCTTGACCTCAAATATACCATCACCTCATTGATACAATCACTTCATACAGTATATACCATCACCTCATTGATACCATCACTTCATACAGTATATACCATCACCTCATTGATACCTTGACCTCATATATACCATCACCTCATTGATACAATCACTTCATACAGTATATACCATCACCTCATATATACCATCACCTCATTGATACCATCACTTCATACAGTATATACCACCACATCATTGATACCATTTCTAATGTTTGCTATTTGTATTTGCTAAAAACATATTTGCTGACGAGTTAGTATGGATAATATAATATCTAATATTACCACAGTATTTCACCAGAGCCGTGATAGGACCAGTAGTCCAGGTGAGAACGTAAAATGCAGCTAGCTCTTCCATTCATCTTCCTTCAGTTCCTCAAAACATTGGCAGTAAAATACGAGGATGCCCTTCAAATGGCATTCACCACTCTAATCAAAAGTGGGTGAGACTGCAGCGTTGAACTTGTGAGAGCATACAGAGGTGGAGATGGTGGAAGGGGGGTCTGAGGGAGGGAGGGGGGGTAGAATCTGTGCTGCAGGTGTGCGGGTGCAGTGTGCGCGTGAGTGTGTGCACCTTTGTGTATTTACGAGGTTAGTGTGTGTTTATACTCTTGCATGTGTGTGTGTGTTTATGAATGTGTCTAAAGTATGTGTATGTGTGTGTATGATAATGTGTACATGAGTGTGCATTGTTTGTTTCTATGCGTGCCTGTATGTACTTCATGTTTCTCTGCGTATGTAACTGTGTGTTCATGTGGTGCCTTCCCTAGCTGTCCTCACACACCTGCATAGAGAGAGAGAGGGGACTGTGACATGGCCAACATCCATCTTACAGAGGCATGTCTATCCCTTTATTTGAATCGGTCACAGGACAGAACCTGCTAGCGGAGGAGTGGAAAAGAGAGTGAGAATGTTCTTTGCACGGGCCCGCAGGTTACTTTTTCTATCTTCTTTCTTAGATTTTTCAACCCTGTCTGTCCCATGGGGGAGCAGGGCCGAATGGGAGAACGGGGGGAGGAGAGGAGTAGAGGGGGAGAGGAGGGTTGGAATGAAAAAGGGAGACTGCAATTGAAAGTGAGCAAAGGCCACAAGTACCCGTGGAGGGTGGAGGGTGGAACGTGTTTGGAAGGCAGAAACTCTCGCTTGAGGGTTCCAAAATGGAGGGAGCAGGAGAGGCGTAAAGAAAAGTAGCTCCAGCAGCTCTGTGAGGTTCTGGAATGTCGTGCTTTTCTACGCGTCCGCCAAGGCTGTGGAGATGAACGATGAAGTGAATGGCTTTGGATTGGAGGTCAGAATGTTCGTCTGTCTTCATGGCCACCTTGCCGCATTGACCCTCGGCCCCCTGGCCCGTTGTGGATATTACCACCCCCCTATCTTCCTTCACCGGCTGTTAATGAGGGCTTCTGTTTACAGACCAATTACTCACAGTATAAAAGGGCCAAATCCAGAAAGTGCATTTGCACATCAAAGGAGACAGTGTCATGTCTGTGCTGTGTATGTGCGAGAGAGACGGCGAGAGAGGGACAGAGAAAGAGAAAGAGAGAGAGAGAGAGAGAGAGAGAGAGAGAGAGAGAGAGAATGCCTGCACACTGTCAAAGCACCATGACCTACACACACACACAGCCCTCACATCCAGGTGGGACCGACGCACACAGTTCTCACATCCAGGTGGGACTGACACACACAGTTCTCACATCCAGGTGGGACTGACACACACAGCCCACACATCCAGGTGGGACTGACACACACAGCCCTCACATCCAGGTGGGACCAATTCACACAGCTCTCACATCCAGGTGGGACCGATTCACACAGCTCTCACATCCAGGTGGGACCGATTCACACAGCTCTCACATCCAGGTGGGACCGACTCACACAGCCCTCACATCCAGGTGGGACCGACTCACACAGCCCTCACATCCAGGTGGGACCGACTCACACAGCCCTCACATCCAGGTGGGACCGACACACACAGTTCTCACATCCAGGTGGGACCGACACACACAGCCCTCACATCCAGGTGGGACCGACACACACAACCCTCACATCCAGGTGGGACCGACACACACAGCCCTCACATCCAGGTGGGACCGACACACACAACCCTCACATCCAGGTGGGACCGACACACACAGCCCTCACATCCAGGTGGGACCGACACACACAGCCCTCACATCCAGGTGGGACCGACACACACAGCCCTCACATCCAGGTGGGACCGACACACACAACCCTCACATCCAGGTGGGACCGACTCACACAGCTCTCACATCCAGGTGGGACCGACGCACACAGCTCTCACATCCAGGTGGGACCGACACACACAGTTCTCACATCCAGGTGGGACCGACACACACAGCTCTCACATCCAGGTGGGACCGACGCACACAGTTCTCACATCCAGGTGGGACCGACACACACAGTTCTCACATCCAGGTGGGACCGACGCACACAGTTCTCACATCCAGGTGGGACCGACACACACAGTTCTCACATCCAGGTGGGACCGACACACACAGCTCTCACATCCAGGTGGGACTGACTCACACAGCTCTCACATCCAGGTGGGACTGACTCACACAGCTCTCACATCCAGGTGGGACCGACGCACACAGCTCTCACATCCAGGTGGGACCAACGCACACAGCTCTCACATCCAGGTGGGACCAACGCACACAGCTCTCACATCCAGGTGGGACCGACGCACACAGCCCTCACATCCAGGTGGGACTGACTCACACAGCCCTCACATCCAGGTGGGACCAACGCACACAGCTCTCACATCCAGGTGGGACCGACGCACACAGCCCTCACATCCAGGTGGGACCGACGCACACAGCCCTCACATCCAGGTGGGACCGACGCACACAGCTCTCACATCCAGGTGGGACCGACGCACACAGCTCTCACATCCAGGTGGGACTGACTCACACAGCTCTCACATCCAGGTGGGACCGACGCACACAGCTCTCACATCCAGGTGGGACCAACGCACACAGCTCTCACATCCAGGTGGGACCAACGCACACAGCTCTCACATCCAGGTGGGACCAACGCACACAGCTCTCACATCCAGGTGGGACCAACGCACACAGCTCTCACATCCAGGTGGGACCAACGCACACAGCTCTCACATCCAGGTGGGACCAACGCACACAGCTCTCACATCCAGGTGGGACCAACGCACACAGCTCTCACATCCAGGTGGGACCGACGCACACAGCTCTCACATCCAGGTGGGACCGACGCACACAGCTCTCACATCCAGGTGGGACCAACGCACACAGCTCTCACATCCAGGTGGGACCGACGCACACAGCTCTCACATCCAGGTGGGACCAACGCACACAACTCTCACATCCAGGTGGGACCAACGCACACAGCTCTCACATCCAGGTGGGACTGACACACACAGCCCTCACATCCAGGTGGGACCGACACACACAGCCCTCACATCCAGGTGGGACCGACGCACACAGCCCTCACATCCAGGTGGGACTGACACACACAGCCCTCACATCCAGTTGGGACTGACACACACACAGCCCTCACATCCAGGTGGGACTGACTCACACAGCTCTCACATCCAGGTGGGACTGACTCACACAGCCCTCACATCCAGGTGGGACCGACGCACACAGCCCTCACATCCAGGTGGGACTGACTCACACAGCTCTCACATCCAGGTGGGACCGACGCACACAGCCCTCACATCCAGGTGGGACTGACTCACACAGCTCTCACATCCAGGTGGGACTGACTCACACAGCTCTCACATCCAGGTGGGACCGACGCACACAGCCCTCACATCCAGGTGAGGGTGTCAGAAAAAGAAAGCTTTGGTGAAAGCTGATGTGTGATGTGTGTGCGTGCACGTAGCTTTGTATGTGTCTGTGTGTACATCTGTGTTTGAGCGTGTGTTTAAATGTGTTTTTGAATGTTGAATTATGTGTGTGCCTGCATGCCTGTGCCTCTGTGCATGTGTCACCACGTTGAAGTGGCAGCCAAAACCTTTTTTCCTATTTTTGTCTCGTGGATCAACAGTGTGGCTCTCTGCTGTTATGGGTGTCAGAAACCATGGCCGTTACCATGGCGATGCCACACTGCGATATTCCAGCTTTGCAGCCTGCCTGCTGCAGCCTCGGAACGAGAGAGTGGTGAGGAGGAGGAGAGGAGGGAGACAGAGAGAGAGAGAGAGAGAGCGCGAGGGAAGAGGAGAGGGATTGAGAGAGGGAGGAGGGGGAAGGAGATGGGGAGAGAGAGGAGGGGGATAGAGAGGAGGGGGAGACAGAGAGGGGGAGACAAGAGGGCGAGAAAGAGAGAGTCGGAGAGAGAGAGGAAGGGGAGGAGGGAGGAGAGGGGGTCTGCTGCAGGCTCCACCAGAATGCTAATCAGGCCCTCCATGGTTTGTCCTTCATTAGACCAGAGACAATACTGAGGCCAGAGGAGAGGGGCTTTCACAGATACAGAAGGTAGTACACATGGACAAACACACACATGTAAACACACGCCCACGTGGACAGAGGCAAACAGACACATGTAAACACACGCACACGTGGACAGAGGCAAACACACACACAGACTCTTCTCCGATACGGGGCTTAATCTGCTCGGCCCAGCCAACCTCTGCTGAAGCATCTTCACAATTAACAAACACTCAATTATCCACGAGACGCAAAACAGACCTAATTGCATTCTACAGCATTATGTCTCCAGCATTTTTCAGCAGGGTATTCCTTCGTTCCTGTAAGAATACATGGCATATACATATACTGTTAAGAATACATGGCATTGTGTGAAAAGACACTGATATGTAGGTATGCAGAGTTACCCTGTGCATCCCAAATGGCACTGTATTCCTGATTTAGTGCAGTAAACCCATTAGGCTCTGAAGGGGACACCGAGTACAGGGTTGGAATTAGTATCTGGGGCACTAGTTTGAAGTGTGTATCAGAAAGGAGACTTGATTGAAGGGGTTAGGAGGGTTAGGGGACAGTGTGGGTTAGGGTTAGGAGACAGTTATGAGGCAGTGTGAAGGTTAGTCAGGCCACAAAATGTCTTAGGGGTCACCCTCTACCCTCATCTTCCTATTGAGGAACGACTTTAACACCCAAAGAAAATCTCCCTCTCCCTATCTGATTCCCGTTGGCTCTTCTCTTGGCTTCTCCTCCCTTCCCTCCGCTTGCCTACTACATCAGCGTGTTTTATGAGGCATTATGCCAGAAAGAAAAAATATTCACAATCCCTCCTCTATCCTCTCTTATGTTGATGCTATTAGATGTTGCAGCAGCAGCCATAGCAAAGAAGAAGATGTCCCAGTTTTGCTAACCCTCCGTCATTTCGCTTTGCTCGCTGAATTCAAATCATCAGTTGCACCGGGGGAGGGAGTGGAGAAAGCCGGATTGACTTTTCACATGCTCTCACTGGGTAAATCTTAGCTGAGCAGCGTAGCACAGTAATCAGACCAAATTTGTGAAATCGGTGACCTGGGCTTCAGATACAGTTATTTAAAGTGTATTTCACCAGGTCTCACAATTATGAAAAAAGAGAAAAAAAATGATTGACAGTTACTCAAGTAACACACACACACAAACACACTGAGTAAAGTAAACACAAGATATGCATATAATCAAACAACTTCCTACGACGAGACAGCCTACAGGGAGGAGGTGAGGGCTCTGGGAGAGTGGTGCCTGGAAAATAACCTCTCACTCAACGTCAACAAAACAAAGGAACTGATCGTGGACTTCAGGAAACAGGAGAGGGAGCATCCCCCTATCCACATCGACGGGACAGCAGGGGAGAAGGTGGAAAGTTTTAAGTTCCTCGGCATACACATCACAGACAAACTGAAATGGTCCACCCACACAAACTGTGTGGTGAAGAAGGCACAACACCACCTCTTCAACCTCAGGAGGCTGAAGAAATTTGGTTTGTCACCTAAAACACTCACAAACTTTTACAGATCCACAATTGAGAACATCATGTCGGGCTGTATCACCGCCTGGTACGACAACTGCACCGCCCGCAACCACAGGGCTCTCCAGAGGTTGGTGTGGTCTACACAACGCATCACCGGGGGCAAACTACCTGCCCTCCATAACACCTACAGCACCCGATGTCACAGGAAGGCCAAAAAGATCATCAAGGACAACAACCACCCGAGCCACTGCCTGTTCACCCTGCTACCATCTAGAAGGCGAGGTCAGTACAGGTGCATCAATGCTGGGACCGAGAGACTGAAAAACAGCTTCTATCTCAAGGCCATCAGACTGTTAAACAGCCATCACTAACAAAGAGGCTGCTGCCTACCTACAGACTTGAAATCATTGGCCACTTTAATAAATGGAACACTAGTCACTTTACTGTCACTTTAATAATGTTTACATATCTTGCATATCTTGCACTCATCTCATATGTACAGTATATACTGTATTCTATACTATTCTACTGTATCTTAGTCTATGCCGCTCTGACATTGCTCATCCATATATGTATTTATATATTTTTGCTCAGAAAACTTGGGGGGCCAAATAAAACCACCCACGGGCCGCCAGTTGGGGAACCCTGATGTAGGCTATGGTTTTGATTTTGGATATACCTGTACATGTTGTTTATATTGTGTCACATCTATGAGTACATGAATGGGGCTTCCTACCTCAAATAAAATAAAATAACATTTTATTGGTCACACACGTGTTTAGCAGATGTTATTGCGGTTGTAGCGAAATGCTTGTGCTTCTAGTTCCGACAGTGCAGCAATATCTAACAAGTAATATCTAACAATTTCACAACAACTACATAATACAAACAAATCTAAGTAAAGGAATGAAATTAAGAATATATAAATATATAAAAAATATATTTTCATTGTTGGACATGAAAGACTGTAAAAACTCCAGGAAATCAGCTCCAAGTGATTTTAATTTAAGAAATTTGTTCCCAATTATTCCCATGCATAATAGAGAGACACGTGATCACATACAAATGTAAGCAAGGTTTGAAATTATTATGTTTAAGTCAAACATTATGTCTGTTTGGGCTTCTTGCAGTCAATTTGCAGTCTACTAATGATTTGTAATTATGTTCTGGCCCCCCGACCATCCGCTCCAGAAAACATTTGCCCATGGCTGAATCTAGTTGACAGGAAAATTCCACCCCAAAACTATCTTTTGACATTTGTTTCATTAGTCCATTGTTGATATAGTCCCAAAATGTTTTGCATGACAGTAATCATGTTTTCAAGATACTGTATATAACTTCCAAAATACAGAAATACAGCCAGTATGATGCATTTTGCATCATATATATCGACTGTATTCCTGTATTTTGAAAATTCTATATCTTGAAAACTTTCTGGAATGTTCCTTTAAGACAACAAACCCTACCTCTCATCAGAGCAGACTAAACGCACACAATCACAAGTCAGTTCTATACAGCCACATCTCTGTATATACACTATGTCCTTGGAGATCGCATATGGACACCGTCACGCCAGCTCAAGGTCACCAACTGTTTCTCCTCCCAGTCCTCCTAATACATCCTGATGTTGGAGTAGCAGTGTAATGGAGGATAGTGGGAATCAGGGGAGACAGAGGGGGAGAAAGGGAAGGGGCGAGGAAGCTAGGAGAGGGACGACAGGGCAACCAGGCCTGAAGCCTTGTAGGAAACTCAGCGCATGAGTCCCAAATGGCACCCTATTCCCTATATATTATATTGCACTACTTTTCACCAGAGCTCGTTGGGCTCATAAAGTCCATAGGGCTCTGGTCAAAAGTAGTGCACTACAAAGGGAATAGGTATCCATTTGGGACACAGCCTCAGAGTTAATGGTCCTTCTTCTCGCACCAATCAATCACAGCTAATCTCTCTCACTCTCTGCCTGCGTTCTCTAGAGGGGTCCGCCATCTGCCGTGACGCCATGATCCCATCTCTCCCTCGCCACCCCCGCCTGCCACACGGTCCAGTCAGCCGGGACGCACCACCACACAACTCCTATCCCAGGGCTATCTCTCTCTATCTATCTATCACTCTATCTTTGTCTCTCTCTTAGTTTTTTCTCGCTCTCTTTTGCCAACACTCCCTCTCTGTAGCTGGTGTGATCTTGTTGCTTGGTGTCTTGTTGCTGGCCCAGAGGTCCAAAGGCCCAGTGGAGCCAGGCTCCAGGCACCAGCCTGGCACTCCTCCAGCAGAGCTATGCCCAGGAGAGGATGGCGATGGTGGGGGAAGAGAGCCGGTCAGGCAGGAATGTTGCGGATCCCCAGCTCCACAGCCCAGCTCCAGTACAGACATGCAGCGACAGGCTCATACTCGGAGAGGCTAATACATTCACTACACTCCATAGGTTTAGGGATGTGATAACACTCCATGGGTTTAGGGATGTGATAACACTCCATGGGTTTAGGGCTGTGAGAACACTCCATGGGTTTAGGGCTGTGAGAACACTCCATGGGTTTAGGGATGTGAGAACACTCCATGGGTTTAGGGATGTGATAACACTCCATGGGTTTAGGGCTGTGAGAACACTCCATGGGTTTAGGGATGTGAGAACACTCCATGGGTTTAGGGATGTGAGAACACTCCATGGGTTTAGGGATGTGATAACACTCCATGGGTTTAGGGATGTGAGAACACTCCATGGGTTTAGGGATGTGAGAACACTCCATGGGTTTAGGGATGTGATAACACTCCATGGGTTTAGGGCTGTGAGAACACTCCATGGGTTTAGGGATGTGAGAACACTCCATGGGTTTAGGGCTGTGAGAACACTCCATGGGTTTAGGGATGTGAGAACACTCCATGGGTTTAGGGCTGTGAGAACACTCCATGGGTTTAGGGATGTGAGAACACTCCACGGGTTTAGGGATGTGATAACACTCCACGGGTTTAGGGCTGTGATAACACTCCACGGGTTTAGGGCTGTGATAACACTCCACGGGTTTAGGGATGTGAGAACACTCCACGGGTTTAGGGATGTGATAACACTCCACGGGTTTAGGGATGTGATAACACTCCACGGGTTTAGGGATGTGAGAACACTCCACGGGTTTAGGGATGTGATAACACTCCACGGGTTTAGGGATGTGATAACACTCCATGGGTTTAGGGATGTGAGAACACTCCATGGGTTTAGGGATGTGATAACACTCCATGGGTTTAGGGCTGTGAGAACACTCCATGGGTTTAGGGATGTGAGAACACTCCATGGGTTTAGGGCTGTGAGAACACTCCATGGGTTTAGGGATGTGAGAACACTCCATGGGTTTAGGGCTGTGAGAACACTCCACGGGTTTAGGGATGTGAGAACACTCCACGGGTTTAGGGATGTGATAACACTCCACGGGTTTAGGGCTGTGATAACACTCCACGGGTTTAGGGCTGTGATAACACTCCACGGGTTTAGGGATGTGAGAACACTCCACGGGTTTAGGGATGTGATAACACTCCACGGGTTTAGGGATGTGATAACACTCCACGGGTTTAGGGATGTGATAACACTCCACGGGTTTAGGGATGTGAGAACACTCCACGGGTTTAGGGATGTGAGAACACTCCATGGGTTTAGGGATGTGAGAACACTCCACGGGTTTAGGGCTGTGATAACACTCCACGGGTTTAGGGTTGTGAGAACACTCCACGGGTTTAGGGCTGTGATAACACTCCACGGGTTTAGGGATGTGATAACACTCCACGGGTTTAGGGATGTGAGAACACTCCACGGGTTTAGGGATGTGAGAACACTCCACGGGTTTAGGGCTGTGAGAACACTCCACGGGTTTAGGGCTGTGAGAACACTCCACGGGTTTAGGGCTGTGAGAACACTCCACGGGTTTAGGGCTGTGAGAACACTCCACGGGTTTAGGGCTGTGATAACACTCAATGGGTTTAGGGCTGTGATAACACTCCACGGGTTTAGGGATGTGATAACACTCCACGGGTTTAGGGCTGTGACAACACTCCATGGGTTTAGGGCTGTGAGAACACTCCATAGGTTTAGGGATGTGATAACACTCCATGGGTTTAGGGCTGTGATAACACTCCATGGGTTTAGGGCTGTGAGAACACTCCATGGGTTTAGGGCTGTGAGAACACTCCATGGGTTTAGGGCTGTGATAACACTCCATGGGTTTAGGGCTGTGATAGCACTCCATGGGTTTAGGGCTGTGAGAACACTCCATAGGTTTAGGGATGTGATAACACTCCATGGGTTTAGGGCTGTGAGAACACTCCACGGGTTTAGGGATGTGATAACACTCCACGGGTTTAAGGCTGTGATAACACTCCATGGGTTTAGGGCTGTGAGAACACTCCACGGGTTTAGGGCTGTGATAACACTCCACGGGTTTAGGGATGTGATAACACTCCACGGGTTTAGGGATGTGATAACACTCCACGGGTTTAGGGCTGTGAGAACACTCCACGGGTTTAGGGATGTGATAACACTCCACGGGTTTAGGGATGTGATAACACTCCACGGGTTTAGGGATGTGAGAACACTCCACGGGTTTAGGGATGTGAGAACACTCCACGGGTTTAGGGATGTGAGAACACTCCATGGGTTTAGGGCTGTGATAACACTCCATGGGTTTAGGGCTGTGATAACACTCAATGGGTTTAGGGCTGTGATAACACTCCACGGGTTTAGGGCTGTGATAACACTCCACGGGTTTAGGGATGTGATAACACTCCATGGGTTTAGGGCTGTGATAACACTCCACGGGTTTAGGGCTGTGATAACACTCCATGGGTTTAGGGCTGTGATAACACTCCATGGGTTTAGGGCTGTGATAACACTCCATGGGTTTAGGGCTGTGATAACACTCCATAGGTTTAGGGCTGTGATAACACTCCACGGGTTTAGGGCTGTGATAACACTCCATAGGTTTAGGGCTGTGATAACACTCCACTGACCCACTGTATACAATGACAACAATCAGGAATTAACATGTTATCAAGGCTATAGTGAGCACGCCAGGCAGGCTCAGAAAACCCTTTACACTCGTACTCGTATATAGGTTGAAAATGGCAGATTTGGGCACTGATAAGCGACTAAATTGGAATACAGTGGATTAACTTATACAAGAGCCTAGACTTAGCGCTTCACAGCGTTGTATGGGTTTTGACTGACAGACGTTCTGAACCTAATGCACCGCACGAGACAAGAAGTCGTCCCCATCCCTCCCGCTAACTGAGTAACTTTTTAAATGTTTTCGTGGTCTGAATGTAGGAAATATTTTACATTAAGAGGACTCGATGTATTCTTACAGAGGAGACGTTGAGAATTATAATTAATACCACTTTGATGTCATACAAGCAAGCCAAACACCCATGAGTCCAAATGTGCACTTCACCTTTCCATATCATAAAACTCAAGTCAGATACAGTGTCAATGTTTATGATCACTATGTTTGATGTACAGTTACAAGATGACATGACGTTATACCCTGGCTTGTCCTGAACAGAATGAACCTGTTTGTCTGTTGTGAAGTAAATGTATCGCAGCACACACACCTGAATGCCCTCATGACTCCATTCTATGCGCACCAAAATGACCATCTGTTTTTCTGAATTGCCCTGTGAAAGCCTAACACTCTAAGATCGTATTTTATAACTTAGCTAGTCATGTTGGCAATAGAGCAAGCTTTCAAAGGATGCCCATCTGAACCGTTTTTAAAATTGTGTGATGGCAGGGATGCAGGGCTGTGTTCCAAACAAAACAACTACAAGTGTGCTTGCTCTAGCTCCTCAACGGCACAGCTAGGAGAGCTCAAAAAAGCAACAGTTTGCAGCCCAAATATGGTGTGCCAGGATCCAAAAAGCCATTCACACCCCAACCAATCCTGGCAAAGATAAATCCAAACCCCTCAACCAATCCTGGCAGAGCGGAGCCCACCAGTGCTCTACACATCACCCCCTGCCCAGCAGCAGGGTTAGAGGGTTGCCAAGTGTTTCTTTCCGCCAGGGCTTGCCAACACCCCACATCCCAGCTGGCTTGGTGAGGAAAGGGTCTGGCTAGCAGAGGCACAGGACAGGAGGTGGCAGAGTGCCTCATATCCTCCTGACCCTAAAATAACCACCGGAACCACAATAAAGCCTGTTGCTGATCTGGTCTCACTGATGGACATGTTGTTGCCTCAGCTGCTGATCTGTTCTCACTGGCGAACATGTTGGTGCCCCAGCTGCTGATCTGTTCTTACTGTTGGTGCCCCAGATCCAGAACTATTATCACTTTCAGAGAATCTACCTGTGCCACCAAGACGAGGGTATTACATTGTGGTGAAAAACAGGGGTTTGAACTTAGGGCCAAGTATTTTCCCCTGTCAGTTTGTGTGGTGAGGAAATAATCTGAGTCCTGGTTATACTCTATATTAGGGGTTCCCAAACTTTTTCACGCACCACATCTATTTCTATGGGCACAAGCACTGTTCATGTCACAAACTGTTCACACCCCTCTTGTTGGTGGAAATAATTTAGTAGGTTTAAAGCTTATTTCCTGCAATTTTACACATTTTGTCATGGGGTGCAAACATAATCTTGCAATTCTATACATTTTGCCATGTCTAATGTGTATTCATGTGATATTGAGTGACAAAAAAATTACAACAATATCTATGGGCTAAAAAACCTAAATAAAAACCGTTAGCTGACATGGGCTAGTTGATCTGGACATTTCTTAAAAGTTATAAATAGCTCTCCAAGGTCTGCAATGACTAATATGACAAGAGGAACTGATGATACACTACCCGATTTGTGCATTCTATTATTACAACTTTCAAAAGTAAGTTTAAAGCCGGACTAAATAAAAAATCATATATAAATATATATATATATACATAGTGACCTCAGAAAAAACATAAATACCTTATTTACATAAGTATTCAGACCCTTTGCTGTGAGACTCGAAATTGAGCTCAGGTGCATCCTGTTTCTATTGATCATCCTTGAGATTTTTCTACAACTTGATTGGAGCCCACCTGTGGTAAATTCAATTGATTGGACACCATTTGGAAAGGCTCACACCTGCCTATATAAGGTTCCAGAGTTGACAGTGCATTTTAGAGCAAAAACCCAGCCATGAGGTCGAAGGAATTATCCGTTCCCTACCCGAACTGACAGAGATAGAAAGGATCTGCTGAGAAGAATGGGAGAAACTCCCCAAATACAGGTGTACCAAGCTTGAGTCTGTTATCGCTGCCAAAGGCGCTTCAATAAAGTAAAGGATACTTATGCAAATGTACAGTTGAAGTCGGAAGTTTACATACACCTTAGCCAAATACATTTAAACTCAGTTTTTCACTATTCCTAACATTTAATCCAAGTAAAAATTCCCTATCTTAGGTCAGTTAGAGTCACCACTTTATTTTAAAAATGTGAAATGTCAGAATAATAGTAGAGAGAATTATTTCAGCTTTTATTTCTTTCATCACATTCCCAGTGGGTCAGAAGTTTACATACACTCAATTAGTATTTGGTAGCATTGCCTTCAAATTGTTTAACTTGGGTCAAATGTTTCGGGTAGCCTTCCACAAGCTTCCCAAAATAAATTGGGTGAATTGTGGCCCATTCCTCCTGACAGAGCTGGTGTTTAACTGAGTCAGGTTTGTGGGCCTCCTTGCTCGCACACGCTTTTTCTGTTCTGCCCACAAATGTTCTATAGGATTCAGGTCAGGCCTTGTGATGGCCACTCCAATACCTTGACTTTGTTGTCCATAAGCCATTTTGCCACAACATTGGAAGTATGCTTGGGGTCAATGTCCATTTGGAAGACCCATTTGCGACTAAGCTTTAACTTCCTGACTGATATCTTGAGATGTTGCTTCAATATATCCACATAATTTTCCTTCCCTCATGATGCCATCTATTTTGTGAAGTGCATCAGTCCCTCCTGCAGCTAAGCACCCCCACAACATGATGCTGCCATCCCCGTGCTTCACGGTTGGGATGGTGTTCTTCGGCTTGGAAACCTCCCCCTTTTTCCTCCAAACATAACGATGGTCATTATTGCCAAACGTTTTTATTTTTGTTTCATCAGACCAGAGGACATTTCTCCAAAAAGTATGATCTTTGTCCCCATGTTTTTTTTGCTGTTTTGGAGCAGTGGCTTCTTCCTTGCTGAGCGGCCTTTCAGGTTATGTCGACATATAACTTGTTTTACTGTGGATATAGATACTTTTGTACCTGTTTCCTCCAGCATCTTCACAAGGTCCTTTGCTGTTGTTTCTGGGATTGATTTGCACATTTCGCACCAAAGTACGTTCATCTCTAGGAGACAGAACGCGTCTCCTTCTTGAGCGGTATGACGGATGCGTGGTCCCATGGTGTGTATACCTGCGTACTATTGTTTGTACAGATGAACGTGGTACTGTCAGGCATTTGAAAATTGCTCTCAAGAATGAACCAGACTTGTGGAGGTCTACAATTTATTTTCTGAGGTCTTGGCTGATTTCTTTTGATTTTCACATGATGTCAAGCAAAGAGGCACTGAGTTTGAAGGTAGGCATTGAAATACATCCACAGGTACACCTCCAATTTACTCAAATTATGTCAATTAACCTATCAGAAGCTTCTAAAGCCATGGCATCATTTTCTGGAATTTTCCAAGCTGTTTAAAGGTGTGTGGGGCGGAGCTGAATCAGGTTAGTTACAACTGGGGTTGGAGCGGAAACCTACAGGAGGGTAGCCAACTTGATCAATGTGGTCAGAGTGTGTTTTTGTAAATATAAATGGGGTTAATGTGGTCGACCAGACTTACCTCCAAGCTGTACTCCTCCACGGTCCTCTTCAGCGGGTCAACGATCTGCCAGCATATGAGGATGCATAGGTCAATCAGCAGCATCCCACCAACAATGATCAGCAGCTTCTGGTCCTTGATAATCTGGAGGGGAGAAAAGGAGTGAGTGAGGGGAGAGAGAGCAAAGATAGTGAAAGGGGAGAAGAGAAGAGAGTGATAACACTGTTAGAAAAACTGTATCTGTACCTGGAAAAGGGCTCTACCTGGAACCAAAAAGGGCTCTACCTGAAACCAAAAACAGTTCTACCAGTAACCAAAAAGGGTTCTACCAGGAACCATAAAGCACTGTAACAGGAACCCCACGCATATGTACATAGCTACCTCAGTTACCTCGTACCCCTGTACATGGACTCAGTACTGGTACTCCCTGTATATAGCCATGTCACTTTTACTCATTATTGTTATTCGTTATTCACTGTGTATTTATTCCTCGTCACCATTTCTATTTTTTATATCTTTTTTTATCTTTAACTCTGCATTGTTCAAAAAGGACCTGTAAATCAAATCAAATTTTATTTGTCACATATACATGGTTAGCAGATGTTAATGCGAGTGTAGCGAAATGCTTGTGCTTCTAGTTCCGACAATGCAGTAATAACCAACAAGTAATCTAACCTAACAATTCCACAACTACTACCTTATACACACAAGTGTAAAGGGATAAAGAATATGTACATAAAGATATATGAATGAGTGATGGTACAGAACGGCATAGGCAAGATGCAGTAGATGGTATAGTGTACAGTCTATACATATGAGATGAGTAATGTAGGGTATGTAAACATAAAGTGGCATAGTTTAAAGTGGCTAGTGATACATGTATTACATAAAGATGGCAAGATGCAGTAGATGATATAGAGTACAGTATATACATATACATATGAGATGAGTAATGTAGGATATGTAAACATTATATTAAGTGGCATTGTTTAAAGTGGCTAGTGATACATTTTTACATAATTTCCATCAATTCCCATTATTAAAGTGGCTGGAGTTGAGTCAGTATGTTGGCAGCGGCCACTAAATGTTAGTGGTGGCTGTTTAACAGTCTGATGGCCTTGAGATAGAAGCTGTTTTTCAGTCTCTCGGTCCCTGCTTTGATGCACCTGTACTGACCTCGCCTTCTGGATGATAGCGGGGTGAACAGGCAGTGGCTCGGGTGGTTGTTGTCCTTGATGATCTTTATGGCCTTCCTGTGACATCGGGTGGTGTAGGTGTCCTGGAGGGCAGGTAGTTTGCCCCCGGTGATGCGTTGTGCAGACCTCACTACCCTCTGGAGAGCCTTACGGTTGTGGGCGGAGCAGTTGCCGTACCAGGCGGTGATACAGCCCGACAGGATGCTCTCGATTGTGCATCTGTAGAAGTTTGTGAGTGCTTTTGGTGACAAGCCGAATTTCTTCAGCCTCCTGAGGTTGAATAGGCGCTGCTGCGCCTTCTTCACAACGCTGTCTGTGTGGGTGGACCAATTCAGTTTGTCCGTGATGTGTACACCGAGGAACTTAAAACTTTCCACCTTCTCCACTACTGTCCCGTCGATGTGGATAAGGGGGTGCTCCCTCTGCTGTTTCCTGAAGTCCACAATCATCTCCTTTGTTTTGTTGACGTTGAGTGTGAGGTTATTTTCCTGACACCACACTCCGAGGGCCCTCACCTCCTCCCTGTAGGCCGTCTCGTCGTTGTTGGTAATCAAGCCTACCACTGTAGTGTCGTCCGCAAACTTGATGATTGAGTTGGAGGCGTGCATGAACACGCAGTCGTGGGTGAACAGGGAGTACAGGAGAGGGCTCAGAACGCACCCTTGTGGGGCCCCAGTGTTGAGGATCAGCGGGGTGGAGATGTTGTTACCTACCCTCACCACCTGGGGGCGGCCCGTCAGGAAGTTCAGGACCCAGTTGCACAGGGCGGGGTCGAGACCCAGGGTCTCGAGCTTGATGACGAGTTTGGAGGGTACTATGGTGTTAAATGCTGAGCTGTAGTCGATGAACAGCATTCTCACATAGGTATTCCTCTTGTCCAGATGGGTTAGGGCAGTGTGCAGTGTGGTTGCGATTGCGTCGTCTGTGGACCTATTGGGTCGGTAAGCAAATTGGAGTGTGTCTAGGGTGTCAAGTAGGGTGGAGGTGATATGATCCTTGACTAGTCTCTCAAAGCACTTCATGATGACGGAAGTGAGTGCTACGGGGCGGTAGTCGTTTAGCTCAGTTACCTTAGCTTTCTTGGGAACAGAAACAATGGTGGCCCTCTTGAAGCATGTGAGAACAGCAGATTGGGATAAGGATTGATTGAATATGTCCTTAAACACACCAGCCAGCTGGTCTGCGCATGCTCTGAGGACGCGGCTGGGAATGCCGTCTGGTTCTGCAGCCTTGCGAGGGTTAACACGTTTAAATGTTTTACTCACCTCGGCTGCAGTGAAGGAGAGCCCGCAGGTTTTGGTAGCGGGCCGTGTCAGTGGCACTGTATTGTCCTCAAAGCGAGCAAAAAAGTTATTTAGTCTGTCTGGGAGCAAGACATCCTGGTCCGCGACGGGGCTGGTTTTCTTTTTGTAATCCGTGATTGACTGTAGACCCTGCCACATACCTCTTGTGTCTGAGCTGTTGAATTGCGACTCTACTTTGTCTCTATACTGGGACTTAGCTTGTTTGATTGCCTTGCGGAGGGAATAGCTACACTGTTTGTATTCGGTCATGTTTCCGGTCACCTTGCCCTGGTTAAAAGCAGTGGTTCGCGCTTTCAGTTTCACGCGAATGCTGCCATCAATCCACGGTTTCTGGTTTGGGAATGTTTTAATCGTTGCTGTGGGTACGACATCGTCAATGCACTTTCTAATAAACTCGCTCACCGAATCAGCATATTCGTAAATGTTGTTGTTGGACGTAATGCGGAACATATCCCAATCCACGTGATCGAAGCAGTCTTGAAGCGTGGAATCAGATTGGTCGGACCAGCGTTGAACAGACCTGAGCACGGGAGCTTGCTGTTTTAGTTTCTGTTTGTAGGCTGGAAGCAACAAAATGGAGTCGTGGTCAGCTTTTCCGAAAGGAGGGCGGGGGAGGGCCTTATATGCGTCGCGGAAGTTAGTATAACAATGATCCAAGGTTTTACCAGCCCTGGTAGCACAATCGATATGCTGATAGAATTTAGGGAGTTTTGTTTTCAGATTAGCCTTGTTAATCTGAAAGTAAGCAGTTCCCTGTTAGTCTACACCTGTTGTTTACGAAGCATGTGACAAATAAAATTTGATTTGATGAGAGGTGGGATACAGGGAGGTACCAAAAGACGGCAGTCGTGTCAATCAACAAAGCCACTTTTTTGTGACTGAACTTTAGAGGATGAAAGGGGGCCCCCGTCTGATCTTTATTTTGAACAGCGTTTGACCCTGCTGCCATCCACATCAAAGCAAAGGTCAGGAGAACACAGACACGGATACACTTTGAGGAAAGTCACTTCTTATAAATACAATGATGTTCTCCCTCCCTTCCTCTCTTTCTCAATTCAATTCAAATTCCGTTCAAAGGGCTTTATTGGCATGGGAAACAAAAGTTAAATAAATAATCAAACATTTACAGTAAAGTTTCATTGGAATAGAGACATTTCAAATGTCATATTATGGCTATATACAGTGTTGTAATGACGTGCAAATAGTTAAAGTACAAATGGGAAAATAAACAAACAAATGTGGGTTGTATTTGCAATGGTGTTTGTCACAAATCTTGCTACTGTGATGGAAAACTGTGGTACTTCTCCCAATAGATATGGGACTCTCTCTCTCTCTCTCTCTCTCTCTCTCTCTCTCTCTCTCTCTCTCTCTCTCTCTCTCTCTCTCTCTCTCTCTCTCTCTCTCTATCTCTCTCTCTCTCTCTCTCTCTCTATCTCTCTCTCTCTCTCTCTCTCTCTCTCTCTCTCTCTCACATGACATTCTATTATGACTGCAACAATGTTCTCGGGCTAAAAAACCCTTCCTAACCCGAGAGGATATTTCAACTAGTGACTATCCAGGAGAATAAAGAAAAAGTAGCACTCTGTTTCTGCGTAAACCTGATAGATTTATTGATAGATTTATCAGTCGCTGAAAGTACACAGGACCAGAATAGATTATCTTTACTGTAAATGAAATTGAAGTTGATAGATCAAACAATCATTCTATCTTTCACAATGACGGGAGCATCAGATCAGAAGATTGACCATGGTATCGTGATTCTGTCCCTTTGGTCAAGACAGATGTTGTTGATGCATGACCGTCTGGATAAGCCTATTCATATTTAAATTATCACATTATGCTATTCCCAATATGACATACAGTGTAGTTGTGTACTGGATACAATATAAGATAGATACAGCACAGTACACCGCCTAGCTGAGTGAATCTGAGTGGATTACAATATACTGTAGCTGTGTCACATAAAAAAATGAATATACTCTATTAGCTTTAGAGCAGGCTACCCCAGGCCTGCTACCATTAGAGCAGGTTACCCCAGGCCTGCTACCATTAGCGCTGGCTACCCCAGGCCTGCTACCATTAGAGCTGGCTACCCCAGGCCTGCTACCATTAGAGCTGGCTACCCCAGGCCTGCTACCATTAGAGCTGGCTACCCCAGGCCTGCTACCATTAGAGCTGGCTACCCCAGGCCTGCTACCATTAGAGCTGGCTACCCCAGGCCTGCTACCATTAGAGCTGGCTACCCCAGGCCTGCTACCATTAGAGCTGGCTACCCCAGGCCTGCTACCATTAGAGCTGGCTACCCCAGGCCCCAGGAAGTAGTAATACATTATTCTACAGCTGATTCATCATTAAAGCATGGGGATGTGGAACTGTAGAATATACTGTGTGTAGTTGTGATCAGGGAACAGAGCAGTTTGCCTTCAGGGTCCTGATCCGTGGGAAATGGGATCGCTCTATCTCAGCGATGATAAGACGTGTGTGTGTGTGCGCATGAGGATGTGTGTTTGTGTAAGTATGAAAGACACTGTTCATATCAGATCATGCACACACACATCTGATCAATTTTCTTTTTTTACTTTGACCCCTTTTTCTACCCAATTGGTAGTTACAGTCCTGTCCCATCGCTGCAACTCCTGTACCGACTCGGGAGAGGCGAAGGTTGATAGCCATGCGTCCTCCGAAACTGCTTGCTTAACCCGGAAGCCAGCTGCACCAATGTGTTGGAGGAAACACAGTACAACTGGTGACCGAAGTCAGTTTCGGCCCGCCACAAGGAGTCGCTAGAAGGCGATGGGACAAGGACATCCACGCCGGCCAAACCCTCCTCTAACCCGGACGACGCTGGGTCAATTGTGTGACGCCTCATGGGTCTTCCGGTCACGGCTGGCTGCGACACAGCCTGGGATCGAACTCGGGGCTGTAGTGACTTCTCAAGCACTGCAGTGCCTTAAACCGCTGCACCACTCGGGAGGCCACCTGATCATTGTTCTGTATGTACATCGTTGATCTAAGTGTTATGTGAATGAGCATGTACTGTATGTATAATGATAAAGCAACACCTCGTGGCAAAACGCCTCTCCCCTATTTGAACTAGATAGTATGTGTGTATGCATTGATATGTAGGCTACGTGTGCCTTTTTAAAAAATCATGTAGTTCTGTCTTTGAGCTGTTTTTGTCTATTGATGTTCTGTATTATGTCATTCTGTATTATGTTTCATGTTTTGTGTGGACGCCAGGAAGAGTAGCTGCTGCTTTTGCAACAGCTAATGGGGATCCTAATAAAATACCAAATACCAAACGTCTGCGTATGTGTATGCGATGTATGTTGGGTCTTCTACAGCATGTGTGTACACATTAGTGTGTGTGTTAGGCCTTTTTCTGTGTGTGTTTTTCATTGTGTGCGTGCGTTGGTATGTGTCCTAAGCTGTATCGCACTGTGAGCGCAGCCAAGAGCTCTCTAAAGTCAATCTCAGAGACAGACTAGCAGACAGACAGGGAGGGAGGCTGCAGAGCAACATGTTTGATTGACAGTCCCTGTGCTTACCCAACACTGAGCCAGGCCTCTTTACGCTCAAGCACACCCTGATTTGCAGTCTTCTGTCTGGTGGAGGGAGGGAGGGAGGGAGGGAGGGAGGGAGGGAGGGAGGGAGGGCGGAAGGGAGGGAGGGAGGAAGAGAGCGATGAAGCGACGGAGGGACGGAGGGATTGAGGAAGAGTGTGACTCGGTGCGCGACCACGGCAGCGCTCAACCTCTCTGATGAGCACTGGGGCTACATTGTAAGCTCTACTTTGACTGACAACAGTCACTCCACACAGCCAAAGCACCCGCATTCAATCAATGTTTGTGAGGAGGAGGATGGGGAGGGGGAAAGAGGAGGATAAGGAGGAAGGGGAGGAGGAGGGGGAGAGAGGAAGGGAGGAGGATGAGGAGAAGGAGGAAGCAGAGGAGGAAGAGGAGGGGGAGGGAGGAGGAGGAAAAACAGAGTCTGCATAATCAGCATAACACAATTCACAGGAACAAGAGCCGTTTTGTTGTTGTGTTTCGTTTTTCTCCGAATTACGACCTTTTCATGAATAAATCACTTTTGAAATAAACACAAAAGGTCATCCATTTTTTTGCACATTTAAATATATCAAAACGCCCCTGTGTTTGGAATGACCCCAGACTAGAAGACAATGACCCCAATCTCTTTAAATACCATTTTCTTTCTCTCTCTGAATTTGAGTCATTTAGCAGACGCTCTTATTTAGAGCGACTTACAAGAGCAATTAGGGTTAAGTGCCTTGTTCAAGGGCACATCGACAGATTTTTCCAACCAGTGACCTTTCGGTTACTGGCCCAACGCTCTTAACTGCTAGGTTACCTGCTGCGGTCTTCTCTCCTCTGCTCTCTTCCTGCCTCCCACGCACTCGCTCTCTCCCACTCTCTCTGACAGATCTTCCACATGCCCTCCTGCAGCTTTCATCATCCCACACATCTATCCAGGATGTGATGTGAGGAGGACTATAAATATCAAAAGGGCACAGAGGCCTGGTAAGCCTTTACGTAATCAAACGAGATACATATTGTGTCATATACATCTTTTGTATTTGTATTGAAGAGTGGAATGGAAATACATCAGAGGGCAACAGGTCAGTGGGTAGACTGTGTGTTACATAAAAGCACACACCAGGGTTTCCGTTAGCTGGTAATAGTCGGGTTTAGGCCATTTTTATTTTTTGAAGCCAACAAATAAAATTGTCACTGGGAGAAGAAAAAATCCCATTGCAAAATAAAGCTTTTTAGCCTCTTCATTGATGTAAATACATTTGACTGGTCATGCTTATCAGTCTATAGGTACATTTGCATAATTTAGTGGCATTAAATTGGCATGTGTATACAGTATATTCGTTATGTATCTTATTTATCACACGTACAGCATACTGATACAAAGCCTTATATTATATTCTACATTTCATTGTGCAGTAGCCAAAGGCACAATCCTAGTCATATTAGCAACCCAGGCTAGTTGTTGATGATCCTAGTCATATTAGAAACCCAGGCTAGTTGTTGATGATCCTAGTCATATTAGCAACCCATGCTAGTTGTTGATGATCCTAGTCATATTAGCAACCCATGCTAGTTGTTGATGGTCCTAGTCATATTAGCAACCCATGCTAGTTGTTGATAATCCTAGTCATATTAGCAACCCATGCTAGTTGTTGATGATCCTAGTCATATTAGCAACCCATGATAGTTGTTGATGATCCTAGTCATATTAGCAACCCATGCTAGTTGTTGATGATCCTAGTCATATTAGCAACCCATGCTAGTTGTTGATGATCCTAGTCATATTAGCAACCCATGCTAGTTGTTGATGGTCCTAGTCATATTAGCAACCCATGCTAGTTGTTGATGATCCTAGTCATATTAGCAACCCATGCTAGTTGTTGATGGTCCTAGTCATATTAGCAACCCATGATAGTTGTTGATGATCCTAGTCCTATTAGCAACCCAGGCTAGTTGTTGATGATCCTAGTCATATTAGAAACCCATGCTAGTTGTTGATGATCCTAGTCATATTAGCAACCCATGATAGTTGTTGATGATCCTAGTCATATTAGCAACCCATGATAGTTGTTGATGATCCTAGTCATATTAGCAACCCATGATAGTTGTTGATGATCCTAGTCATATTAGCAACCCATGCTAGTTGTTGATAATCCTAGTCATATTAGCAACCCATGATAGTTGTTGATAATCCTAGTCCTATTAGCAACCCATGCTAGTTGTTGATAATCCTAGTCATATTAGCAACCCATGCTAGTTGTTACATATTAGATCTCCCCTCTTTCTGAATTTCTAATGGATATTTTCATCTCTCACACATAAATCCGTTTACATGTACAGTGCGCTTTTGACAACAGGGTTTTCCTGCTAATTGCATTGTGGAACGGACATTTGTGCATAGCCCACTGCCTTGTGCGCATTGCTGTGCTTATAATGTAAATAAATAATAGTTTATCAACATTTTAAGCTAAACATTTTGATCTGTTGCATCAGACTCATGTATGTATGTATCCTAGGCCTACTGGTTATATGAATTTGGGATCTATCGACCCACAACGAATCTGTTTTGGAATAGGCCATTTCTTTCTCAAATAGCTGACCAATACTACATGTCAACTTTTCTACTATGGGGGATAGTGGATTGACATAGACTAGTGATGTTGCTGTTTGTCACTGGTCTTGCTGGCTGAGGAAAAGTTCATGTGGACAGTTATTCTAACATCTTCAAAGTGCACATCAGAATTTAGTAAGAAGGACCGCATATGGTTGCATTCTCAACTGTTAATATGAATGACTATAATCTAAATGTGACTTCTGCGACGGTTCCCGGTCCAGAGCTTCCGGCGACGGTTCCCAGTCCAGAGCTTCCGGCGACGTTTCACAGTCCGGAACCTCCAACGACGGGCCACAGTCCGGAACCTTCAACGACGGGCCACAGTCCGGAACCTCCAACGACGGGCCACAGTCCGGAACCTCCAACGACGGGCCACAGTCCGGAACCTCCAACGACGGGCCACAGTCCGGAACCTCCACCGACGGGCCACAGTCCGGAGCCTCCAGCGACGGTCCCCAGTTCGAAGCCTCCAGTGATGATCCATGGCACGAAGCCTCCAGTGATGATCCAGTCCGGGACTGCAGTGAGGGTGGGGACCCTGCAACGAGGGTCCCCAGTCCGGGGCCTGCAACGAGGGTCCCCAGTCCGGGGTCGGCGACGAGGGTCCCCGCACCAGAGGCACCACCAAAGTGGGGGGAGCCAGAGGTGGAGCGGGGTCTGCGTACCGCACCAGAGCCGCCACCAGGGTAGATGCCCACCCGGACCCTCCCCTATAGGTTCAGGTTTGTGGCCGGGAGTCCGCACCTTTTGGGGGGGGGGGGGGGGGGGTACTGTCACGCCCTGACCTTAGAGAGCCATTTTATTTCTCTATTTGGTTAGGTCAGGGTGTGGTGTGGGGTGGGCATTCTATGTTTTGTGTTTCTATGTTTTGGCCGGGTATGGTTCTCAATCAGGGACAGCTGTCTATTGTTGTCTCTGATTGGGAATCATACTTAGGCAGCCTGTTTTGCCACCTTATGTTGTGGGATGTTGTTTTTTGTTAGCTCTGTGAAGCCTACAGAACGTGGCGTTCGTTATTTCTTTTGTTTGGTGTTCTGATTAAATAAAGAATCATGAACAGGTACCACGCGGCACCTTGGTCCACTTCTTCCGACGAGCGTCACACACACACACACACACACACACACACACACACACACACACACACACACACACACACACACACACACACACACACACACACACACACACACACACACACACACACACTCTCTCTCTCTCACACACAAACCTTTAACCTCTTGGCGCACAGATCCCTTTAGTGGGATCATTTTCGTCAACATCCGCTGAATTGCAGAGCACTAAATTCAAATTAAATGACAAAAAATATTTAATTTCATGAAATCACAAGTGCAATGTACCAAAACACAGCTTAGCTTGTTGTTAATCCACCTGTCGTGTCAGATTTTGAAAAGATGCTTTACAGCGAAAGCAAACCAAGCGTTTGTGTGAGGACATCGATCAGTCGACAAAACATTACAAACAGCTAGCAAAGTAGCTTGGTCACGAAAATCAGAAAAGCAATCAAATTAATCGCTTACCTTTGATGATCTTCGGATGTTTGCACCCACGAGACTCCCAGTTACACAATAAATGTTAGTTTTGTTCGATAAAGATGATTTTTATATCCAAAAACCTCCATTTGGTTGGCGCGTTTTGTTGAGTAATCCACAGGCTCGTGCAGGTCATGACAGGCAGAGCGAAAATTCCAAATAGTATCCGTAAAGTTTGTAGAAACATGTCAAACGTTTTTTATAATCAATCCTCAGGTTGTTTTTAACATAAATAATCAATAATATTTCAACCGGACGGTAAACTATTCAATACAATAGAGAAAGAAAATGTCGAGCTACCACTGTCGCGCGCATGAACAAATCGTAGGACATCTGGCAGTCCACTGACGCAATGTGATAAATCTCGCTAATTTTTCAGAATAAAAGCTTGAAACTATGTCTAAAGACTGTTGGAAGCCTGTGGAAGCCATAGGAAAAGGAATCTGGTTGATATCCCCATCCTATAAATGAAGGAAAGGCAGGCAATGGAACAGGGATTTTTCCAAATAAAATAAGAGGCACTTCCTGGTTGGATTTCCTCAGGTTTTTGCCTGCAAAATCAGTTCTGTTATACTCACAGACACCATTTTGACAGTTTTGGAACATTTAGAGTGTTTTCCATCCTAATCTGCCAATTATATGCATATTCTAGCATCTGGGCCTGAGAAATAGGCTGTTTACTTTGGGAACGTTATTTTTCCAAACATAAAAAATACTGCCCCCTAGCTTCACACACACACACACACACACACACACACACACACACACACACACACACACACACACACACACACACACACACACACACACACACACACACACACACAAACCTTTAATCCTGTGAAAAACAACAGGATAATAATAATAATAATAATAATACAACGAGATGAACCTCCATTCTCTCCAACAAGCAGCCAGTCTCACACAGCAGTAACGGAAAATGAAACCTTACACACTGTCCACCAGAATTACCACAGGGTGAGTGTGTGTGTGTGTGTTGTGTTGTGTGTGTGCGTACTGAACATAGAACATGTTGCCAGAAGGTGTGTGTGTGGTAAACTCTTGTATGCCTGAGCCAGGATAGAAAGATACCAGCAGCAGCAAATGTCCAGAGTGAGCTCCTGCAGTTTCTGACATGTACAGTGTGCATGTGTATACATTGTGTGTGTGAGTTATTGCATGTGTCTGCGTGTGTGTACAGTCTGAGCTGAGGTGAGTGTCTGTAATGCTTTTTGTGACTGGATCGATGCAGCTCTTCCGGGGCTTGGGGTGACTGATGGTGCTAACAACCTGCCTTGCCCCTCTTAGACCTCCTGTAGTAGTTACTCAGTTACACACATGTTGTTTGGGGAAATGTTTTTGGTGTTTAAAAATTCTAGTGTTGTTTTTTTTTGTCTCCACTCCTTGAGATATAGATTCAGGGTAATCGTCTCAAATTCTTATGATTTCAGAGTTTTGCCAACGTTACTGAAACCATAGCAACGTTGTTAGAGAGGCAGCAAGTAGAAGCTCTCCTTGGGACTGCTACTGGATAATAACCAGATTTTCATAGCTCTGCATACTTGCTCCGAGGTGAAGGGTAAAGTACATTTTTGAAACTATGGTCAGCTAACAGTCCCTCATTTTCGCTCTTATTCTCCTTCTTTCCTCTCCATTCATTTTTTATCTTGCATAATGCATATGTGGTGACACAGGAATCAGTGCATTAAGAAGCTGCTAGCTGCTGTTAACCAGTGATGATTTCTCTATCAGAGTCCATCATGGCCAATTATGGTTATAGGCTCTTCTGTTCTGCTTGATTGCAGCCATCCTCCGCAGACCAGACCATGTGACTACCACAGTCTACTGTTGCTTGATCACATCAACAGAAAACGCTCCCTTCCTACAGTGGCTATTGTGAAACTGACTGGTTCACAAAATACAAAATGGTGAACTTGAGCTAGTCTGGTGTTGATAGTCTTTTCTAAAGATGAAAGTTAGTGTATTCATATGTATGTGTATGTGTGCTCTGTTGCTCATAAAGGCAGGTTCCAGACCTGTGGCTGTCATCTCTTCGTGTGGTGATACTGTGTCTTTGTCCAAAATGGCACCCTATTTCGTATATTATGCACTACTTTTGACCAGAGCCTTATGGTAGTGCACGATTTAGGGGATAGGGTCCATTTGGGGCATAACCTGTATGTATGTTGGCTACAAGTGTCTTTCCACAATCTGAACACTGTCAGCAATTAGCAGAGTGATCAATAAGGCAGGAATGGGGTCAAATCCATTCAGTCGATTCAGGAAGTAATCATCTAAGACAATGAGAATGAATAATGATGACAATATGCTGATAATAACAACAACAATAATAATAATAATAATCATGAGTTAATAACATTGTCCTTCCAGGTCTAGGCAATCATTGTCCATGAGACCATACAGTTTTGTCTCTTTGCTCTGACGGATGATTTGATTGACGGTATTATTATTTGATGATTGCGTTTCATATTTAATATTTGTATGTTTGTATTTAAAAACGAGACCTGGGTCTCAATGTGACTCCCTGTGTAAAATACATGTAAAAAACATGTTTTTAATTAAATAAATGAAAGTTTGTGATCTGTCACCTTTTTCTTCATCTTGACATTCTTGAAGATCGCGTGGACTCTCCAGGTCTTGGCGAACATGGCGCCGAACGCTGTCGTATACCCTACGATGAGGATCCACGTTCGCACCTGCAACACGATGACAGAAACAGTCTCGTCAATAGCTGGCAAAGAGTTGGGCTTAAGATCTAAACAAAGATCTAGACTGATCTAAACAAAGATCTAGACTGATCTAAACAAAGATCTAGACTGATCTAAACAAAGATCTAGACTGACAAGCTATTAGCATTTTTATTATCCGACAAATTCACCAAAAGCTCTAGAAGTGCACTAAAAATAGCTCAAAGTGAATGTGCAAACTTTGGAGGAAGTCCTAGACTTACATCATGGCTGTCAAACTTGTGAATGTGTGTTATTAAAAGAAGAAACATACTGTAGCAGCATCTACTTTCTTGAGATTTAAGGATATTAAAACGCTCCAAATCCTACGATGCCTACTGTAGCTAGGCAAAAACCATATTTAGAATGAGTTGTAACTAAATAACAGCAACAAACCTATATCCTGTAGTAACTCCCACAGCATCTCATTTAACAAGCTGGAAAAACACCACTTTAACACTCACTGCACTAAATGCTGTTTGTGTTTGTTTGTCTATTTGTTGAAAGACATTCTTGGAATGGAGGCACAATCACAATGTAGGCAAAAAGCAATATGTGGAACAGACCAAGGCAAAAGATTCAGCAGCAAGCTTATTCTCCCCCCAGTGTTGCCTGAGGAAAATAAGAAATCAGCCGGGCCCTTTAGCCGCAGGGGCCCAGCAACCATGATGAAAAATTGTGCTACCAGATGCCTGCAGCCAGCTCTCCTGGCGGTAACGGCCACTCTCTTTCTCCTTCCTATTGAGGAGCAATGATGCACTACATAAAATACTGGCCTGGTTTGTTTTGAGACTTAAACTGTAATATATTTTGTCAAATCAAAAGGTAACCAATCAGATGTTTCTGTAAGTGGGGTGAGGGAATGGGGAAGGAGAGCAAGAGAGGGATGGAGAAAAAGATAAAGAAAAAACTACTATAGCAGCCATACAAAGGAAACACAGTGCATATTGATTGGTTGGATCACACACTTTGCCTCAGCTCCTCCTCTCTGATTTGACAGCCTCCATTTTGGATTGTTTTCGCTGAGGCGAGCCAGGTTGGCAGACAGGCACCCAATGGCAGTTGATACGTGCTGCGCCACCCGCCTAGCTAACATTATTTAACAGTATTTATCTCTGTGGAAACCAGGACTGAGTCCCTACTTCCTATTGGGTGGCACCCTACTTCCTATATAGTGCACTACTTTTAACCAGAGCCCTAAGTGCCCTGGTCAACAGTAGTGCACTATATAGAGAATAGGGTGCCATTTGGGACGTGAACCAGTTATCACTGTAATCAAACCTCTTTAATTAAACCAGAGGCTCAGATAGTCACGTTCAAACTGTTGCTGTGGGAGCAGGAGCTTAATATGTTCCATGTTAGGAAAGACCCAGTGACTGATCCAATCACCTCCCATTATATGAACTCCCATCACCTTTCTTAAGGGTGGAACATTAACTTGAATATCACACCTTTTAAAGGAAGGAGAAGAATGATAGCTAATAGCTAGTGTTAGCCTGGGTCGCACACCTTGTGAAGGGGATCAAGAGAGAATGCTAGCTGGCGTTAGCCTGGATCTCACAGATTTCGAAAGAGAGAAGACAGACGAGAATGATATAGTGTTAGCCTAGCATTAACCTGGGATTTTAAACATCATTAGGACAGCAGATATGGGGTTCGAGCTATACAGGTTCAATACTCACGGTGCACAGGGCCTCAAACTCTTTGTCGGACACCAAGGCGCCATCCAGGCCAAAGAGGAAGATGGAGGAGTAGGACAGCATTCCTCCCAGAATGATGAGGTTGTTCATGTAGGGACTGGACATCTTGATCAGTCTGTAGGGAGAGGAGAGTTACAATAACAGGGACAGGAAGTTCTGAAATTGTGAAAGGAACACAGAGTTCCAAAATTGAACATCTCAGATTTTTCACATTGAAACACGTTTTTGTCTTGGTAATCTAAAGTGTGTTTTCCCAGTTCCATTCCAAGTAAAATGTGAACACTATTTCTATCTAGATATATATTTTTATTTAACTAGGCAAGCCAGTTAAGAACAACGGCCGGTTGTGATACAGCCTGGAATCGAACTAGGGTCTGTAGTGAAACCTCTAGCACTGAGATACAGTGCCTTAGACTGCTGCGCCACTCGGGAGCCCTACAGATATACTGTAGCTTTCCTAAATTATATTTGACACCTAATAGGTGCATGTCAGATAAGTGCAAACTCTATTTACTTAAAGTGCAGTTCAGCAGTACCAATCCACATACACTATCTGCATTTGCTGAGGGGTGTGTTCATTAGTGCACACCGTAGCAAACCCTAGCAAAATGTTACGAAAATGTTAGTTTCTTATTGGACAGGTTTAAGTAAGTCCCTCCCCGTTTCTGCCAATTTGCTTCCGCTTGGTTGCTAGTGAATACACCCCAGGATGTTTTTACGTTACAGTTTAATCACATCACTTAGGACAGCATGTCCCAAACCATCGTGTAAATCACGACTCAACTGTACATCATCAAATCAATAGGTAGTAAAATGTGTCTCTAAATGCAAGGAGAGAGGAAAGCACAACACCCCATCTATGGTCCTGATCCTGCAGAATCAGGTATAATCGTAATGCACAGACTAAGGTGAACAACATGAGTCCCTATACACACCATGTCAATTAACCATATTCCTTTTTTCCATCTTGTGTTATTCATTGTATCCGCAATAAAGTTGATACATTATGTTATAGGGGCTATGTCCTGTCTAAAGACTGTGGCTCTATTGTCCTGTCTAAAGACTGTGGCTCTATTGTCCTGTCTAAAGGCTGTGGCTCTATTGTCCTGTCTAAAGGCTGTGGCTCTATTGTCCTGTCTAAAGGCTGTGGCTCTATTGTCCTGTCTAAAGGCTGTGGCTCTATTGTCCTGTCTAAAGGCTGTGGCTCTATTGTCCTGTCTAAAGGCTGTAGCTCTATTGTTCTGTCTAAAGGCTGTGGCTCTATTGTCCTGTCTAAAGGCTGTGGCTCTAGTGTCCTGTCGATAGGCTGTGGCTCTATTGTCCTGTCTAAAGGTTGTGGCTTTATTGTCCTGTCTAAAGACTGTGGCTCTATTGTCCTGTCTAAAGGCTGTGGCTCTATTGTCCTGTCTAAAGGCTGTGGCTCTAGGACCATTGACAGAGATTTGCTGTCCTCTCTTCCCGAGGGATGTGTGTAGGGTGAATGCTTCACGTTGGTGGTGAATGAGGTGAGCCTTCCTACTGTATGCTGTTGCTATTACATGTTCATTATCATAGTTATACATCTTACATTATTTTACATTAACATACAGTTATCTGTATGTTAATGAAATTATCTGAAATTATCTTTCTCAAAATTGTTTGTATATTTTCCCATAAAATAATCTGTAATCTGAATATTTTGTACCCTAAAAAAAGGAAAAATAAATATATATATTTTTTTTCATGTGGCGACCCCACTGCAACTCCCCCGCAACCCCTAGGGGTCCTGACCCAGTCTTTGAATATCACTGGTGTAGGGTGTAGTTGACCCTAGACGCTGGTCTTGGGTCAGTTTTGCAATGATAGGATTGGGGAAGGAGAAGCTGATCCTAGATCTGTACTGAGAAGAAACTCCACCACGATGACCTACTATTCTGGCCAGTATTAGTACACCAAGTCCTCCTGACTATTCTGGCCAGTATTAGTACACCAAGTCCTCCTGACTATTCTGGCCAGTATTAGTACACCAAGTCCTCCTGACTATTCTGGCCAGTATTAGTACACCAAGTCCTCCTGACTATTCTGGCCAGTATTAGTACACCAAGTCCTCCTGACTATTCTGGCCAGTATTAGTACACCAAGTCCTCCTGACTATTCTGGCCAGTATTAGTACACCAAGTCCTCCTGACTATTCTGGCCAGTATTAGTACACCAAGTCCTCCTGACTATTCTGGCCAGTATTAGTACACCAAGTCCTCCTGACTATTCTGGCCAGTATTAGTACACCAAGTCCTCCTGACTATTCTGGCCAGTATTAGTACACCAAGTCCTCCTGACTATTCTGGCCAGTATTAGTACACCAAGTCCTCCTGACTATTCTGGCCAGTATTAGTACACCAAGTCCTCCTGACTATTCTGGCCAGTATTAGTACACCAAGTCCTCCTGACTATTCTGGCCAGTATTAGTACACCAAGTCCTCCTGACTATTCTGGCCAGTATTAGTACACCAAGTCCTCCTGACTATTCTGGCCAGTATTAGTACACCAAGTCCTCCTGACTATTCTGGCCAGTATTAGTACACCAAGTCCTCCTGACTTCAGAATCTGGAAAGGCTATTTGATGTTGACGATGCGTCGATATTGAAGAGGCTGTACTTTTTTACTGACTGGTCTTTCTCACTTTCACATGGAACAACCACTTCCAATACAATTGTTGGATTTTCAAATCCAAACAAAGTGAGGTCTCAGACTCTCAACCCCTCAGGAAAGAAAAAAACATTTGAGAGAACCAATCAAACCTCTGCCCATTTCTGCACTAATACTGCATTTACAACGGAATCCTGTCCAGATCAGTGTGTCACAGATCTCCCTTGCTGTGAGCTCTACCCCCTCCTCCCCCCATTCCCTTCCCTCTTCTACTGACCTGTGGTTGCGGTTTTTGATGTTGAAGAAGAGGAAGGCCCCTGCCATGAGCATGCCCAGAATGGTGATAACAGACAGGATGCTGTAGAGGGGTACGTTGATGTTGCGACGCTGCAGACGCACAAACGTACGGTCCTTAGGAGGCTCCACCCCTGGAATTAAGAGGAGGAAGAAAGTAAGAAAAATAACTTTTACAGGGGAAGGATAGACAACCAAAATGAGCCCTCACCAGTAACCTATTTAACATTGAAAAACAATGTTGATTCAACCAGTTTTTGCCCAGTGGGTCTGCTATGATGCAAAAAAATATGTGAATGTCTTCCTCTTCATTCCAGGAGTGGAGCCTCCAAATTAAGTTACTTTCCTTTTTGTGGAGTTGTTTCCACATCATTTCAACAAAACAATGATATGTGATGACATTGAATCAATGTGGAAAACTGTTGGATTTGCAAGAAGTCATCAACGTGACATCATTTGTTTTTGTTTTCACCCAACCTGAATTTACGTTTAATTCACAATAGCTGACAACTCAACCAAATGTAAATCCAAACTAGACGTTAAACTGACGTCTGTGCTCAGTGGTGATGTTCTTAGCCTGAGAAATGTATTGTAATCCACATAGAATGATTTAGATTTTAAGTTTGTCCACTTGCCCAGTGACTTTGATTCTATGTAAAGTACTGGACACTTCTACAGGAGAAGGATTGATCCAAAAAACGCCTACATTTGGCTACTTTCTTATCAGCTGCGTAAATGTACCTCCACACAGAATTAGTCGTTGTGGTCAGCTGTTTCTTATGCTTGTGCTTTCCTCTATCCGGCCTCTCCGTGCCAATCAATTCCTCAACATACTGAGCTCTACTTACGACGGTTTGAGACATAGAAACAATTGTTTTAGCTGAAACTGTCCCAGATTGTGTGTATATGGGACAAAAGGGAGGAAGGAATTGGGGGTCACTGTGGTAATAGCCAGGAATCAAACAAAAGACAAATAATGTCAACACAAGCAAACATGGATACATAAAAAGGCTGGTAATGATTAAACATAGGATGATTGGTGGAGGGGAGCATTCTGGATGTCATTTGTCCCACTGAGGAGCTGTATTGTGTGTGTGTGTGTGTGTGTGTGTGTGTGTGTGTGTGTGTGTGTGTGTGTGTGTGTGTGTGTGTGTGTGTGTGTGTGTGTGTGTGTGTGTGTGTGTGTGTGTGTGTGTGTGTGCGTGCGTGCGTGCGTGCGTGCGTGCGTGCGTGCGTGCGTGCGTGCGTGCGTGCGTGCGTGCGTGCGTGCGTGCGTGCGTGCGCGCGCGCGTGCGTGTGTGTGTGTGTGAGACGTGTGTAGTGAACACACACACACACGGTCTGATCTACCTACCTTGGAACCTCATGGTGTTGTTAATAAGGTCCAGGACATCAGCAATAGCATTGTACTCTCCGACCTTCACCTCCTGACCCTCTGTTAGGAACACAAACAGAGACGGACACATTAGTTAGGACAGCATGGACACCTCAGACAACTTCTTACTCTCAGTCCACTTCACAGGTCTCGCAGAGCATAACATTCTTTCAAATAGGCAAGACGGCACTTAATCCAATGCTAGGAATACTGCAGTGTGGGGTCTCATTTATGCCATGTGTGTTTTAGCTAAGTGTGGAAATCAAGCTAATAGAAAGTACAGGCACTGGGTGAATGTTTTTGATACATTTTGGTTACAATGACGAGCAACAGTACTGTACTGGGGTGTATTCATTAGTGCACACCGTAGCAAACTGTTTAGCAATTGAAAACGTTTTGCAACGGAAATTAGCATTTCTTATTGGACAAGTTCAGGTTAGTCCCTCTCTGTTTCAGCCCGTTTGCTTCCGTTTGTTTCCTAGTGAATAAACAAATTACCGGAGAGCTAGGTCTCCAGTGAAGAAGCCAATCATAAAAATAAAAGCAACAATAAATAAAACCAATTGCACGCTGGCATTTGTAACACAATAACCATTTACATTTTCACAGGTACAGTAAAATGAGTTTAAATTGTGATATATCCCGAGCCATAACACAAACCTCTCTCTCCTGAGTGATATTTAAACCAGCCATTTCCTTCAAGAGCCGTCTTAAAGACTGATATTGGTCCCACGTGTAATATAGGCTTTCCATTGACCCTGGCACAAACACCAGCTCCATCACTCTTTCTCATAAAACAGGGGTAAAGTTACACACAACACACTGGGGAGGAGGGAGAGGAGACAATTCTCTGTTTGTCTCTCTCTCTGTTTTCTCTCTCTAAGTAAGCATTTCACTGTAAGGTTTATACCTGTTGTATTCGGCGCATGTGATAAATACAATTGAATTTGATTTATATCAATTAATATGCATAAAAGCGTTATGTGACTACTATGATCCTGAGCTGCTATGTTAGGGCAAACCCTTCACCCAACTTCTGAAATGACATTTCACGCCTGTTTGTTCAATTAACTCATTCATCACTGTAAATCAGATTCAGATTTATACAACTAGCCTGAACCCTGGATGTGTTTGGCGTGACGACCATAGGAGCTGGCAAGACAGCATAAACAGATCAAGGATCAGTGCATTTCTGTAAATCACATTCAGATTTATGAACCAAGTGCCTAATAAGGTTCTAGACACAGTCTCTATGGCATCATGGTATAACAGGCTAGTCTATATGACATCATGGTATAACAGGCTAGTCTATATGACATCATGGTATAACAGCCTAGTCTATATGCCATCATGGTATAATAGGCTAGTCTATATGACATCATGGTATAATAGGCTAGTCTATATGACATCATGGTATAATAGGCTAGTCTATATGACATCATGGTATAACAGGCTAGTCTATATGACATCATGGTATAACAGGCTAGTCTATATGACATCATGGTATAACAGGCTAGTCTATATGACATCATGGTATAACAGGCTAGTCTATATGACATCATGGTATAATAGGCTAGTCTATATGACATCATGGTATAATAGGCTAGTCTATATGACATCATGGTATAATAGGCTAGTCTATATGGCATCATGGTATAATAGGCTAGTCTATATGACATCATGGTATAATAGGCTAGTCTATATGACATCATGGTATAATAGGCTAGTCTATATGACATCATGGTACAATAGGCTAGTCTATATGACAACATGGTATAATAGGCTAGTCTATATGACATCATGGTATAATAGGCTAGTCTATATGACATCATGGTACAATAGGCTAGTCTATATGACATCATGGTACAATAGGCTAGTCTATATGACATCATGGTACAATAGGCTAGTCTATATGATATCATGGTACAATAGTCTAGTCTATATGACATCATGGTACAATAGGCTAGTCATGGTACAATAGGCTAGTCTATATGGGTATAGAATTGGGATTCATTGAACACTGAATGAACCTTAACTGAAAACATAGGGGGAAAAACCTTATTCACACCTGGCTACTAAACTATAGGAAATGACTCAAATATGAATGTATTTCGCTTGGCTTTCGTACACTAGTTGATGTTAAAAAAAAAATGCTACTATATAATAGAACTGGGCACATTATTTTGCTTTGTCAAAGGTCACAGTTATTTCCTCACTACATATACATATACTGTAGTACCCAAGGCAGCGTCCCATGCGACTTTGTGTAATGTGATCTGTAGGCAGATGGGCTGAGTGGGTGTAGGGTGAAGTTGCCCCCTAGACGTTGATCTTGGGTCAGGTTTGCATTTTCCACAACTAATGGTTAAAGTTAGGATTGGGGAGGGGAAGCTGATCCTAAATCTGTATCTTCACCACAGAGTGGGGCTGAGGGTGAAAGACAGGCGCTGACAATCGGAACCTCCAGAAGGGGAATGAATGAACCCACAGTGAGCTGCTTCCACACTGCGTGAGGACAGACGACTGAGCTGAGGAGAGGATCATATTCTGGTTAAATATTTAGCCCAGGCAATCCCTCCTCTCTTTCTATCTCGATCTCATGTGTCAAATAGTCGTTACCCTGATAAGCCGGGAGGGAGGGAGGGAGGGAGGGAGGGAGGGGAGGATGGGAGACATAATAAGGGCATGATATGAATGGAGGGAGAGAGAGGAAAAGAGGAGGATGTGGACAAAGGGAGGGGGCAATAAGAGTTGAGAGAGAGAGAGAGAGAGAGAGAGAGAGAGAGAGAGAGAGAGAGAGAGAGAGAGAGAGAGAGAGAGAGAGAGAGAGAGAGAGAAAGGGAAGAAAAGAGGGGGAAACAAGAGATACATAGGTGTATGTCAAGGGGGAGGGAGAGTGGCAGGAGGAGGGAGTGTTATGCCTAAGGCTAAGTACTCATGATAACATTTCTCTCACAGCACTATAGAGCAAGCCCTCTCCAGTTCACTGATGATAACATTTCTTTGCTTATCCATGATATGACTGCCAGTTGCCTTCCAATTGAAAAGCTCCATCACTCCCACAAGCAAACAGGACTGTCCGCCCTGTGGGTTTCCACACACACACACACACACACACACACAGACACACACACACACACACACACACACACACACACACACACACACACACACACACACACACACACACACACACACACACACACACGCACACACGCACACACACATACACACAATTTAAGCTACCACGGGGAGAATCTCTGCAGTGGGGTAGATAAGATTGGGGGAGAGTGGATTAATAAAAACATGTTGGTGCTGAGGGAGGGTAGGGCCAGGGGAGCAGGGGAGAATCCCCCAAATACAGATCACATTTCTGGGTAGAAAATCCCACCCGGCAGCCCCCTGGTTCACCTGCAGTCAACAAACACTCGCTGGATAACTAGGACATCATCATCAGCCAGACAGCAACCGCAGCACCCAGTCATAATAGTAGAGCAATTCAACAGAACATCACAACAATGCAACAATCTTACAGCATGTGCTTACCTTGAAACTGTGTGAATTTGATCGTGCCCATCCGTTCTCCATTCCTGAACATGACTTGGCCCTGGATAGAAAAATAATACAAAACACATTTAGAACATTTGAAAATTAAAACTTCTGAGGTCTCAATGCAGAATACAATGCAATTCTTACATTGTCCATATCAGCTACCAAGTTGAAACTGAACATTGTTGGTCCTTATTTAACCAGCAATTCCATCTGAATTGTTCACCATCTTCAAGGCACATCAAGTCCCTTGATTAAATTGACAACGATGGGCAACAGCAGATGCAGAGGAAGCAGTAGAGAGAGACGATGAAAATAAGCTTGATTTAATTAGAATTTAGATGCACTGTTTTCTTGACATTGGCACATTAACAGATTTGTGTGAACAAAGAGGTGGTCTGGCACTGATCTTCTTATTGGATTAGAAGTCTACAAAAATGTATATTTTTAATATGAGGTAAACAAAATGATTGGTCAGCAGATTCATTTCCTGATATCCTTATAATCAAAGGAGTGTCAGATTCCTGTCTGATTCCGTAAGGCCCTATCACACATCTTCTTTAGAGGGGCTTTTAAAAAACATTTCGTAAGTGGAAATCTCACCATTGGCTACTGAACAGACATCAATAGTCGGTACTACTACCATTAAAACCTCGACATGTCTTTGATGTCAACCCTGATGAAAGCAACTGGATACGAATGACACTCCACATAGAGCATCACTGATATTCCAAAAAACAACAATCAAGGCCAAATAAAATCATCAATTATATTCAGATATTTTCTGGGGGAAAAAGTCTCTCAACTAACACATTGCCTTTCCTCCCTTATCCCTCCTTATCCATCAACACTGACCAATTAATTCATCTAGCCATCTGCCCATAGAACTCCTTAATTAAACATTTAGCTGGATCTGGGATTATTGGCGGCTACGGAAAAAAACAGGTGAACGAGAGAGAGAGAGAGTTAACATGGAGCTGATTAAAGCAGCACTGGCAGAGAGATGGGAAGGGAGGAAGGCGACAGACCGAAGGACTAATTTTGTCTCAAAAACACGCAGAGGCTTTGAAGTCAGTCGCTGGGCGGGTTTCCACCCTCTGATTGGTTCCCTGTCTTTGTACGGCATATGTGATTGTGACAGAGTGTCTGTCTGTGTCAGCGAGGAAGAGAGCTAGCTAAAGTGACTGCCTTCACAGACCAGGATAACTGTGGTTGGATGGTGCTAAGAGTTGTCTGTTATGGAATTTAAAGGCCCAGTGCAGTCATACTTCTGTTTTGCCTGTGTTTTATATCTTATTGTACAACAGCTGATGAAACTAACACTGTAAAAGTGTGAAAACATTTGATCAGTGTTATTTCCTGATAGTTGCTGGTTGAAAACATCATCTACACAGGACCTTCTAATCAGCAGGTTTGCATGGGGGGGAGTTTCGGCTTTCCATGGTGACATCATCATGCGGCAAATTGGTTATTAAACCAATACGAAGGAGAGTTCCAAACCTCTTTGCCAATAACAGCTAGTTTTCAGTTTTCCCATCCCTACCCAGACCACTCTCAGACAATCCTAGCAAAATTCTTGCTTGAGAAATAGTGTTTTACTAAAAAGCCATTTTTGACGATTTTACTAGAAATCTGTTACAGTGAGGTACTTAATTATTACCCAGAAATTATTTGATATGAATATAAAAATGGCTGCATTGGACCTTTAAGACGTGACTGAAAGTGTAATCTCAGAGAGTGCGCTACCTACATGTAACTGTCAAAATAAATAAAACAAGTCAGTAAATGAGGGATACACAGTATATTGAAAGCAGGTGCTTCCTGAGTTTATTAAGCAATAAACATTCCATCATGCTTAGGGTCATGTATAAATATGCCCTGGTTAAGTATGTGTGTGTGTGAGAGTGAAGTGCACTTGAAAGTAGTGTTTACTATAGAATATGAGTAAACTATGTGCAGAGCCTGTGGTCTAGCGGTAACGCACCCAACTCCTCCGGAGACCGGGGTTCAAAAAAATATCCACAAAAACATATAGAAAACAAATATATGTCAGTATGCACAATCAATACTGGATGTTTTATTTCTAATCTGGAGGGTCTTGATATTCATATTTCACTAATTGCAGATAAATAAAATAATATTAATAGTTATAATTATTTCTGTTCAAATGTCCCTCCCCCAGCTCAACCAGAGCTCCAGGAGAATGTGGGAGGGACATTTGAACAGAAATAATCTGGGATTATTCAGTTAGTCTGGGAGGGAGTTGACCCAGACTAACAGCTCTCTCTGGGACTCAGACGCCCAGCCTGTCCTTGTTGATGAGGGTGGTATCACTGTGTTTGTGGACGTGAGATGGCGGTATCACTCTGCTACTTTGTTTCTGGAGGTGAGGAAAGGTAGGAACGGAAGAAGGAACAGATTTTCCCAGACAGAGGTTCCGGTTGTGGTCTGCAGGTGTGAAAGGAGGGGGTTCCCAGGAGGTCTGGTGGGGGAGCACAGCAGCCAGAGGTGATGAAATTAGGTCGCAGACACACACACCTCTCTGTGTCCGCCTGTAAGGACTCACTGCCCTCAGGCTGTGACACCAGCCATAGAGACACTGAGACCAATACACTGGTACAGTAGTGGCAGAACAGGCGACTGGAATCTCAATCCCTCTAGATTTATTTGTTAAAGGTATAGCTCTTCATCGCATAATCACAGCATATTGTACTGAGAACTGTGCGTGTAACACTGCTTATGCTACTGATTAGACCTGTACACACACTGATCTGGCCATGCCTATCTAGCATCACTGGGTGCGTGCAAATAGCACCCTATTCCCTATATAGTGAACTACTTTTGACCAGGGCCTCTATGGTCCCTATCCTATAGGTCCTTCCTTCTGGAAACAAAGCTTGTATTATAAGGAGGACGGGATCCACCCAAATCATTTGGGTTTCTGGATCCTTTCACAGAATTATAAGGCTGTGTTGAGACAATGACTTATCAATGACCCAAGCACAGCTCATTTAATCTCTACCATTGTGTCGCTGAGTTGTTATAATGCATCAGCAAATGTACATTATCCCAGGGGCGTTGGAAGACGCAATGTTAGTAACCTAATGTATGTCCCTCTTACTGCCCTGAATGCCTCTATTGATCCTACAGTTATTGTATGCAGTAATCATATGCATATGAACCAGTGTAACACTGTTAGCACTGAGGTGGTGTGCCCTACTAGGAAGTCCACTGTGTACAACTCATCCTGCACTAATTTTAAAAAGCATGTCTGGCTCTGCTAACCTTCCCAGTAAAGCAATAAAAACAATCAAGCATCCCAGAAAAGTGTTAAAAATAGCCCACATTAACATATGTAGCTTAAGAAACAAGGTTCATAAAATCATAAATTGGCTAGTAACAGGTGACACTCGTATTCTGACAATCTCTGAAACTCACTTAGATAATACCTATGATGATACAGCGGTAGCAATACACAGTTATAAGATTTATAGAAAAATCTGAAATGCCAAAGGTGGAGGTTTGGCCTATTGGCTCAGAACAGGGCAGCACGGCTGGCCCTTGGATGTACACAGAGAGCTAACATTAATAATATGCATGTCAATCTCTCCAGGCTCAAAGTGGAGGAGAGGTTGAGCTCATCACTACTTGTATTTGTGAGAGTTATTGACATACACGAAGCTGTCTGTTTGAACAACTGGCACACAGCTCGGACACCCATGCATACCCCACAAGACATGCTACCAGAGGTCTCTTCACAGTCCCCAAATCCAAAACAGACGATGGGAGGTGCACAGTACTACATAGAGCCATGACTACATGGAACTCAATTCATCATCAAGTAACTCATGCCAGCCGTAAAATTAGATTTAAAAAACAGATACAAATACACCTTATGGAACACATGCATACAGACACACGATAACATAAACACTATACACACATGGATGTTGTGTTATAGATATGTGGTAGTAGAGTAGAGGCCTGAGGGCACACACTTAATGTTGTGAAATCTGATATGAATGTTTTTAAAATGACCCCCTAATGGGGATCCATAATAAATACAAATAGAAAAAGTAATGCACTACACAGGCCAAAGGGTACTACTTGAGATCAGAACCCCTGTCTCCTCGGTTTCCTCTTCCCTCCAGGCAATAGATGAAGAGGAGGAATTTTCATTCATTTTCATCATGCATTTTCATACATGTTCATCTGTGCTGCTAACAGCCCCGGCCAAGCCCTGGAGGCTTCTCTGAGCTAATGTTTGACTTCCTCTATTGCTCTGCCACTAGACTAGATCAATAGCAGGCAGCACCCAGAGAACACATCAGAATGCCATGTGGATGGCCGAGTTCTAACCTGACACAAACACACACACAATCAGTGTTTACACACACACAGACACAGAAACACACACAAGCCCCACTATGTTCACTATGTAGGGGTTAGGAGGGAAGGGAGAGGGTGAACGTACAGAAAGGAGTTTGGTTTTAGTGGTGAAACTGACCGGCCAAACTAGTACCACTTGTTGTGGTTCACGCTGGGGAAGTTATGGCAGTGAGACGGTGGCTCTCCATGTGGGTGTAGGACATGGGTGATGTGTGTGTGGGTGGAAACGCAGAGCCACGATGGGGTATTGGGTATAGTGTGTGTGTTCATCACGATTCCCTGTAATGGAAATACACACCTATATGCTGACGCTTCATAAAGGCACATTAACAAACCAATGGTATTTTCTGATCTGATATGGCACTTAAATACACACAAATAACAAGCTTTTTTATAACCTCGTTCCATGTACTGTAATCCCTGTACAGTTATCAGAAGGACCAACAATCATAGTGGTGGGAAAATAAGTAATACATTACTCCAGAGTATTAGCCTCTTATAGACCTGGAAAAACTGTTGTCAATTATTTTTCAAATACCACTTCAGGTATTTTTGTTAAACTTTATTTTTTATTTTTAACAAGGTAAGTTGACTTGAGACCACATTCTCATTTACAGCAACAACCTGGGGAATAGTTACAGGGGGATGACTAGGTGGCCATGATGGTATGAGGGCCAGATTGGGAATTTAGCGAGGATATCAGAGTTAACATCCCTGCTCTTACAATAAGTGCTGTGGGCTCTTTTGTAACCACAGAGAGTCAGGACACCCGTTTAACATACCATCTGAAAGACAGCACCCTACACAGGGAAATGTCCCCAATCACTGCCACAGGGCATTGGGATGTTTTTCTAGACCAGATGAAAGAATATCTCCTACTGGCCCTTCAACACTACTTCCAACATCATCTGGTCTCCCATCCAGGGACCAACCAGGACCAACCCTGCTTAGCTTCTGAGGAAAGCCAGCAGTGGGATGCAGAGTGGTATGCGGCTGACATCACATTATGCAATACAGTGAATATGCAATGCAGCAATACAGTGCGCCTATTGTGCTGCTTTCTGAATAGATGGTAATAGTGGTGCTGTATGTTATCCCCCTGGAGACAAGCACGCACACAAACAGAGACACGCAGCTCAGGCAGCCACCCTGGCAGAAGGACCCCCAGGGAGATGAGGCTATCTGGGCTATCCATGTCATCCTCCCTGCCTCTGTTCTCCAGCAGCCTCCAGGGACTGGCCCACTGGCAGCCCACTTCACCCCAGAGACGCAGAGGGAACTGGGGGAGAGAGAGGTCACAGTGGGGTGGGGGTTACGGAGAGGCTCAGGAGGACTATGGTGTACTGTAATGCCCCAAGGGAGGTCAACCTTTTCTCCGCTCTCAATACTGGTCATGACACAATCTCTCTCTCTTTTCCGCTCTACCTCTTCACCTGGCTCTCTTTCACTATTCCTCTTTCTCCCTCTATTTCTCCTACACTATTCCTCTTTCTCCCTCTATTTCTCCTACACTATTCCTCTTTCTCCCTCTATTTCTCCTACACTATTCCTCTTTCTCCCTCTATTTCTCCTACACTATTCCTCTTTCTCCCTCTATTTCTCCTTCACTATTCCTCTTTCTCCCTCTATTTCTCCTATACTATTCCTCTTTCTCCCTCTATTTCTCCTTCACTATTCCTCTTTCTCCCTCTATTTCTCCTTCACTATTCCTCTTTCTCCCTCTATTTCTCCTTCACTATACCTCTTTCTCCCTCTATTTCTCCTTCACTATTCCTCTTTCTCCCTCTATTTCTCATTCACTATTCCTCTTTCTCCCTCTATTTCTCCTACACTATTCCTCTTTCTCCCTCTATTTCTCCTATACTATTCCTCTTTCTCCCTCTATTTCTCCTTCACTATTCCTCTTTCTCCCTCTATTTCTCATTCACTATTCCTCTTTCTCCCTCTATTTCTCCTTCACTATTCCTCTTTCTCCCTCTATTTCCTCCTCTTTCTCCCTCTTTATTTTTTCCTCTCTGATTTTTCCTTTTTCTATTCCTCTATCTACCCATCTCTCTCAGCCTGTGGCCGTATCCTACACACACACACACACACACACACACACACACACACACACACACACACACACACACACACACACACACACACACACACACACACACACACACACACACACACACGTCTTCTCTAACACAATTTGGTACCTGAATCGCACCGGTTTTAATGTAGAAAAAAAGTGTTTATTCAATATTTAGAGGGGGTTGTTATAGTAGTGGTGGATTGTGCTACTAGCTCTCACAGTCTCATGTCAGAATTAGATGTGCAGCCATTTTTCTGAAACATCAAAATTCTAATTTGTTCCAAAATTTCAATTTAGAAGGGTTTAAGGTTAAGAAGGGTTTAAGGTTAACTCCAAATTCGTAAGGTTAGGCATTCAATCTGATTGGTTAAGGTAAGGGTTAAGGTTTGGGATAGGCTTAAAACAAAAATATAAAAAACAACTTTCTATCGCTGGATTTGAACTTGCAACCTTTAGAATCAGAGGCAGATTCTTACGCCCATCTATCGTCCCCGTCCACAACACCAGACCAACTTGAAGGTAACAGCGCTCACTGTTGCCCCTAGTGGCCGGTTTCCACATCATCTCCCAACGTCCTCAGACATGGATGGATGTTTTTCACGCTCAACATTTTCCCATGTGTATCAAGAATGGTTCACCCCCCAAAGGACATCCAGCCAACTTGACACAACTGTGAGAAGATTTGGAGTCAACATGGGCCAGCATCCCTGTGGAACGCTTTCGACTTGTAGAGTCCATGCCCCGACGAATTGAGGCTGTTCTGAGGGCAAAGGGGGGGTGCGACTCAATATTACGAAGGTGTTCCTAATGTTTGGTATACTCAGTGTATATATTTTTGTTATTCATTATAATATTATTAACAAATGTTCCCTAATGAATCACCATTACCCTTCCTTATGTCAAAGCAAGCCATGTCCCAGGCAGAATGGCCCATACAAACCAGGAGTCTATCTTCTGTTTCTGTAATTTGAGGCAGATTCATGATTAAGTACACCCTCTGGACAGGACACTAGTCTATCTCCTGTTTCTGTAATGTGAGGCAGATTAATGATTAATTCACCCTCTGGACAGGACACTAGCCTATCTCCTGTTTCTGTACTGTGAGGCAGATTAATGATTAAGTTCACCCTCTGGACAGGACACTAGCCTATCTCCTGTTTCTGTAACGTGAGGCAGATTAATGTCCAAGTACACTCTTATATCAGGAAAAGTCCACTGACTCACCGTGACGCCATAGAAGTTGGTTTCGTTCATGACGTCCAGCACCAGCTTGCCCACCTCCCGGTCGTCCACAGTGAAGTTATGGTACATGTCCTGCCTCTCCTTGTGCTGCAGTAAATCCATGACGCGGGTCAGGGTCTTAGCTATTACCCAGATCCCGTCGTAGGCGAATCCGTGATACTTTGAGGGCTCCACTCCCTTCTGCTGCAGCTCTTTACTGTACTCCCTCTCATACTCCTTAGGTGTCTGGATGTAGAGAGAGAGAGGATAGTCATTTAATCAATATCCTACTTCTAAGGTATTAATGTAGGGAGGGGATCATCAATTAATCAACATCCTACTTCTAAGGTGTCAATCTAGGGGGGAAAAGGGGATAATCAATTAATCAATCTTAGTTGTCTGAATGTAGGGAAAGAGTTTAGATAGGGCTGTGTCCCTAATGGCACCCTATCCCCTACATAGTGCACTACTTTTGACCAGAGCACTATGGACCTGGTCAAAAGTAGTGCACTATAAAAGGAAAACAGGGTGCCATTTGGGACGCAGTCGTAGACTAAAAAGCATGTTCAATGGAACGCTCACCCTTCCAGAGATGCCCTTGACCTGTTTGGCGCTGAGCGGTTCAAAGTCCACAGCGATGTATCCCTCCATAGCGGTCAGCAGCTTCCTGGTGGTGCAGTTGGTGGAGTTGGCCTGCTCCCACCAGTTCCCCTGGTACCAGCCTGGTATGATCCACTGGTACTTACTACCATACATGTTCAGGTTGTACGCCTGGGGGAGGGATGTTTGGTTAGTACGCACACAGGCATGTTGACGTAAACACACACCACACACAAGAACACACCTTCAATACATTACCAGTCAATACTGTCAATATAAATAGGCTTTCAGCTTTTACTGAAGCTCATTATGGATATCACACCATACATCTGCAGCCCCCATGACGACTTGATACATGTGTGTGTGTGTGTAGGTGGTTGTGTATGTGTGTGTATGTGCGTGTGAGTGTATGTTTGTGTATGTCTCTCTCTGTGTGTGTGTGTGTGTGTGTGTGTGTGTGTGTGTGTGTGTGTGTGTGTGTGTGTGTGTGTGTGTGTGTGTGTGTGTGTGTGTGTGTGTGTGTGTGTGTGTGTGTGTGTGTGTGTGTGTGTGTGTGTGCGTAGAACAATACTCACACAGCAGAATACTTTGGAGGCCAGATTCTCATCAAACTGTCCGATAATGATCCTCACATCATTATCCTATAGAGATGACATAACAAACAGGAGATGTGTCAGTCTTCCTCTACAAACAGCTAAATACATGTGTCAGTCTTCCTCTACAAACAGCTAAAGACATGTGTCAGTCTTCCTCTACAAACAGCTAAAGAGATGTGTCAGTCTACCACTACAAACAGCTAAATAGAAGTGTCAGTCTTCCACTACAAACAGCTAAAGACATGTGTCAGTCTACCTCTACAAACAGCTAAAGAGATGTGTCGGTCTTCCACTACAAACAGCTAAAGAGATGTGTCAGTCTTCCACTACAACCAGCTAAAGAGATGTGTCAGTCTACCACTACAAACAGCTAAAGACATGTGTCAGTCTTCCTCTACAAACAGCTAAAGACATGTGTCAGTCTTCCTCTACAAACAGCTAAATAGAAGTGTCAGTCTTCCACTACAAACAGCTAAAGACATGTGTCAGTCTACCTCTACAAACAGCTAAAGAGATGTGTCGGTCTTCCACTACAAACAGCTAAAGAGATGTGTCAGTCTTCCACTACAACCAGCTAAAGAGATGTGTCAGTCTACCACTACAAACAGCTAAAGACATGTGTCAGTCTACCACTACAAACAGCTAAAGACATGTGTCAGTCTTCCTCTACAAACAGCTAAAGAGATGTGTCAGTCTTCCTCTACAAACAGCTAAAGAGATGTGTCAGTCTACCACTACAAACAGCTAAAGACATGTGTCAGTCTACCACTACAAACAGCTAAAGAGATGGGTCAGTCTACCACTACAAACAGCTAAAGACATGTGTCAGTCTACCACTACAAACAGCTAAAGACATGTGTCAGTCTACCACTGCAAACAGCTAAAGAGATGTGTCAGTCTACCACTACAAACAGCTAAAGAGATGTGTCAGTCTTCCACTACAAACAGCTAAAGACATGTGTCAGTCTACCACTACAAACAGCTAAAGACATGTGTCTGTCTACCACTACACACAGCTAAAGACATGTGTCAGTCTACCACTACAAACAGCTAAAGAGATGTGTCAGTCTACCACTACAAACAGCTAAAGACATGTGTCAGTCTACCACTACAAACAGCTAAAGACATGTGTCAGTCTACCACTTCAAACAGCTAAAGACATGTCTGTCTACCACTACACACAGCTAAAGAGATGTGTCAGTCTACCACTACAAACAGCTAAAGAGATGTGTCAGTCTTCCTCTACAAACAGCTAAATAGATGTGTCAGTCTTCCACTACAAACAGCTAAAGAGATGTGTCAGTCTTCCACTACAAACAACTAAAGACATGTGTTAGTCTACCACTACAAACAACTAAAGACATGTGTCAGTCTACCACTACAAACAGCTAAAGACATGTGTCAGTCTACCACTACAAACAGCTAAAGACATGTGTCAGTCTACCACTACAAACAGCTAAAGAGATGTGTCAGTCTTCCACTACAAACAGCTAAAGACATGTGTCAGTCTACCACTACAAACAGCTAAAGACATGTGTCAGTCTACCACTACAAACAGCTAAAGACATGTGTCAGTCTACCACTACAAACAGCTAAAGAGATGTGTCAGTCTACCACTACAAACAGCTAAAGACATGTGTCAGTCTACCACTACAAACAGCTAAAGAGATGTGTCAGTCTTCCACTACAAACAGCTAAAGACATGTGTCAGTCTACCACTACAAACAGCTAAAGACCTGTGTCAGTCTACCACTACAAACAGCTAAAGAGATGTGTCAGTATACCACTACAAACAGCTAAAGACATGTGTCAGTCTACCACTACAAACAGCTAAAGAGATGTGTCAGTCTTCCTCTACAAACAGCTAAACACATGTGTCGGTCTTCCACTACAACCAGCTAAAGAGATGTGTCAGTCTTCCACTACAAACAGCTAAAGACATGTGTCAGTCTACCACTACAAACAGCTAAAGAGATGTGTCAGTCTACCACTACAAACAGCTAAAGAGATGTGTCAGTCTACCACTACAAACAGCTAAAGAGATGTGTCAGTCTACCACTACAAACAGCTAAAGAAATGTGTCAGTCTACCACTACAAACAGCTAAAGAGATGTGTCAGTCTACCACTACAAACAGCTAAAGAAATGTGTCAGTCTACCACTACAAACAGCTAAAGACATGTGTCAGTCTACCACTACAAACAGCTAAAGACAAACCGCGCAGGAAAATTCTGAGTGATTAAATTACTTATTTGTTATTATTCAATTCCAACCAGTCATTTGAAGATTATCACATCAGTGTGATTTTCACCTCATCAGTGAAGTGTAAGGACTACAGGGAACTGGCCTGCTGATGTGGGTGGTCTTTGTCCCAAATGGCACCCTATTCCCTTAATAATAGTGCACTACTTTCAACCATGACCATAGGGCTCTGATCAAAAGTAGTGCACTATAAAGGGAATAGGGTGCCATTTGGGATGGACATGTGGTGTTTCTTAGCTGGCTATAGGGCAGAGGTCAGGCAAACAGGCAGCAATATCACAGGCAGCAACTGTCCATCAATAACAACTCAGCCATTACTGTCGACAGTGAGAATTGTTTCCTATCCACTGGGCCAGAAGGAGAGATCTGCACTGAATTGAGAGCACATGCTAGCTGATTAGGTGCGTAAATAATTGACCAGCTCTTCTGTAGGAGCATTGGAGGTTCCTGGGTCTACATCCGAGAAGAGCAAACTGTCACTACTCTGTGTTGGTGGTGCACTGCATAGACTGCCCCAACCCATGCAATCACACACAAACCATTCAATTCATCTTGAAACAGGAAGGCCATGACTCAAAGTGAAGCTTGACTCAGGTGCGGGACTCTACAAGTCTATCAAAACACTGCTCAGAGCAAGACTCATACACTCTGCTCAGAGCAAGACTCATACACTCTGCTCAGAGCAAGACTCATACACTCTGCTCAGAGCAGGACTCATACACTCTGCTCAGAGCAAGACTCATACACTCTGCTCAGAGCAAGACTCATACACTCTGCTCAGAGCAAGACTCATACACTCTGCTCAGAGCAAGACTCATACACTCTGCTCAGAGCAAGACTCATACACTCTGCTCAGAGCAAGACTCATACACTCTGCTCAGAGCAAGACTCATACACTCTGCTCAGAGCAAGACTCATACACTCTGCTCAGAGCAAGACTCATACACTCTGCTCAGAGCAAGACTTAAGCTGCATCTCAAATTTCCCCCTATTCCCTATGGGCCCCGGTCAAAAGTAGTGCACTATGTACAGAAGGGAACAGGGTGCCATTTAGGATGCAACTTAAGCCAGTGCCACAGGCATCAAGTCTAGAAAAGGTCCGTTTTGACTGATGAAGGATTTCTATCCTGCTTGAACCATAGCAACAATGAATGGTCTTTGCCATTGCCAACAATACATTTCACCTTACACCGTTAATTTAGTGAAAAAGCATAGATTGTCTAGTGACCATGGTCAATATCTGTCAAGTAATGCAATAAACAATCATAGACTTTCTCTAAAATATAGAACATTGATATATCATCGATATGCCCGCTATCATTGTGACATGCTATGGGTGCTTTATAACATTTGTATAGATCTCGTTGCTATACAGGCCAAAGCATTTTCTATGTTGCCCGCTATGCATTTTCCAATGGTTGACTGAAATGTAGGGTAGAGGGTGGCTACTATATGGGACATCAATTAATTTGGTCAAAAACCTTTCATTCCCCTTTGCGCCATAATTAAATGATCTTCCTGAAAGTCCATAATTGCTGTGACAAAAACAATTTATACATTTCTTCCTCAACATAAATGATTTTGCCATCAGTGAAATGACTTAACTTCAACTGTAAAAGTCCATAGGTTTCTGTGAAGTAAAACAACAGAAAATGTCACTCAGTCAGAGTTTCTAAACCATACTGTACTGTCTTTGAGTCAGTCATGTGCCTGGTCTAAATAACAAACTGGCTAGTTTGTCTGTCTGTTAAGAGAAGTGTGGGCTGTACGTTGATCCTGCTTCTCTGATTGGACAGAGTGAAGCTGTATTTCTCCATCCACTCACTTCAATAATTTCACCCGATCACTCTTCCTCATATGTTCTTGGTCTGATCATTTAGATTGCTGCTGCCACCTACTATGATTAATCACACCGTAAGGGCGGTTTGCTATCAAGCTATCACTGTGCAAAATATCTAACAAGTGGGGCAAGTTTAGGGGAAAAAAATATGAAACTAACGTACATTCTGACTGAGTGACAGCAAACTTGGTTGCCCGCTGGAAGTTGAGGACACACAGACACAGACACACACATACACACACACCCCAAAGTGTGTTGTTCCTGCCGCTTTTTTGGAGGGCATAGGGCCTCCCAACTGGTGGCCAAGTGGGTGGGCCTATGCCCTCCAAGTCCCCTCAATGGCTACACCCCTGCCTAGTCATGTGAAATCCATAGATTAAGGCCTTTCGGGCAATTTATTTAAATGTACCGATTTTCTTATATGAACTGTAACTCAGTAAAATCTTTGAAATTGTTTCATGTTGCATTTAATTAAAACACTTCAATTTTTTCAGTATATGTTAATTAGATTGACACATGGGTGTGTCAATCGACTGTAGGGTGGCACCCTGCCCCACAATACCTACAATGTTACATTGTGACTGTACTCAGAGCCAGAGTGCATGCTGGGAGCAAGCAGAATAGTTGGATCTTTTGTGTGGACCACTCTGCTTTGAAGTCACTTTTCCTTTTCAGAACCCCTTTGGCTCGGGTTGAACCTGGATCTTGCAGGGCTCTGGTCCTCCTGGGCCTGAATGGTGCCGCTGTTCCCTGGAGGAAGGCACTTATACAAAATGACTCGAGCTCTTAGGGAAGTGGAGATGAACAATTCCAGCACAGAGAGACCTGGCACCATTCACCATCCTCTGTTCCTGGACCCAGGGGAAAATTGGGCTTCATACTGTATTTGGTCCCACGATGTGAAAAATGGGCCCCGGACTTGAGGTCTCCGAGTTCCAGTGTGACAATTCTCAATACTGGTCTGTAATTGACATGTGGTCCTAGTTGCAGGTGGAACTGTTACAAGTAGCTCCTTTAAGGTTGTTCTGTTTGGGTCCTGGTGGTCTCTGGGATGGAGTTTTGTTATGGCTATTCTGTTTGACTTTCAGATCAGGTGGTTACAGTACAGTATGTATTAACCAATGGCAACCGTTTGCCAGACATTTGCTTACTCCATGCTGGCGATGATGTATTTGCATGGGTTAACGTAGCGACACTAAAAACACAATGAGGCTGTGTAAAAAAACACTAGGCGTGATTACATGGCTTTACTAAAGACCGTGGCTGCCTATTCCCTATATAGTGCACTACTTTTGACCAGGGCACATAGGATGCCATTTGGGTCACAGCCTGAATGAAATAAACAAGGTCTGTTTATGAGAATGTACACGTACTGTATATCAGATTTATAGACTGACCCTGTCGTATTTCTACCATTACAGCACCACAGTCTAGCTTTGATGATTACTTCATGGCAAGGGCGCACATTACTAGATCTAATAATGGACATTGTCTAACGCGCCGTTCACAAACTCCATTCCTGGAGAGCTATTTGAACGTGCAAGTCTTTGTTCCAGACGGACACTAAAACACCAGTTTCAAACAACCGACTGACTGTGGTCTTAAGTTCGGACCGTGGCCAGCTTCATCCGGTGTGTTAGTGCTGGCCTGTAACAAAAACCTGCACAGTCAATAGATACAAGCCACTTCATTGCCAAGCAACCAAGGTTGGTGTTGTTTGTTTATGGTACAGCATGGTGACTCTGAAGTGCAACAAATACACATATACAACACATTCGGAAAGGATTCAGACACCTTGACTTTTTACACATTTTGTTTTGCGTTACAACCTTATTCTAAAACTGATTACATTCTTTTTTTCTCATCAATCTACACACAATACCCCATAATGACTAAGTAAAAACAGGTTTTTATAAATGTTTGAAAATTTATTACAAAATAAAAAACTGAAATAAGTATTCAGACCCTTTACTCAGTACTTTGTTGAAGCCCCTTTGGCAGCGATTACAGCCTCGATTCTTCTTGGGTATTACGCTACAAGCTTGGCACACTTTTATTTGGGGAGTTTCTCCCATTCTTCTCTGCAGATCCTCTCAAGCTCTGTCAGGTTGGACGGGGAGCGTCACTGCACAAGTATTTTCAGGTCTCTCCAGAGATGTTCGATCGGGTTCAAGTCCGGGCTCTGGCTGGGCCACTCAAGGACATTCAGAGACTTGTCCCGAAGCCACTCCTGCGTTGTCTTGGCTGTGTGCTTAGGGTCGTTGTCCTGTTGGAAGGTGAACCTTCGCCCCAGTCTGAGGTCCTGAGCGATTTGGAGCAGGTTTTCATCAAGGATCTTTCTGTACTTTGCTCTGTTCATCTTTCCCTCGATACTGACTAGTCTTGCAGTCCCTGCTGCTGAAAAACATCCCCACAGCATGATGCTGTCACCACCATGCTTCACCATAGGGATGGTGCCAGGTTTCCTCCAGGCGTGACGTTTAGCATTCAGGCCAAAGAGTTTAATTTTGGTTTCATCAGATCAGAGAATCTTGTTTCTCATGGTCTGAGAGTCATTTAGGTGCCTTTTGGCAAACTCCAAGCAGGCTGCCATGTGCCTTTAACTGAGTGGCTTCCGTCTGGCAACTCTACCATGAAGCCTGGTTGGTGGAGTGCTGCAGAGATGGTTGTCCTTCTGGAAGGTTCTCCCATCTCCACAGAGGAACTCTGGAGCGCTGTCAGAGTGACCATCGGGTTTTTGGTCACCTCCCTGACAAAGGCCCTTCTCCCCCGATTGCTCAGTTTGGTGGCTCTTGGTGGTTCCAAACTTCTTCCATTTAAGAATGATGGAGGCCACTGTGTTCTTGGGGACCTTCAATGCTGCAGATTGGTTTGGCACCCTTCCCCAGATCTGTGCCTCGACACAATCCTGTCTCGGAGCTCTATGGCCAATTCCTTCGACCTCATGGCTTGGTTTTTGCTCTGACATGCACTGTCAACTGTGAGACCTTATATAGACAGGTGTGTGTCTTTCCAAACAATATCCAATCAATCGAATTTACCACAGGTTGACTCCAATCAAGTTGTAGAAATATCTCAAAGATGATCAATGGAAACAGGATGCACCTGAGTGTCACGATCGCTGTCTTCAAATTCCCTGTCATAAATGAGCCAAGGTGCAGCGTGCATGTAATTCCACATCTGTAATAATTGAAGTGAAACCTTCCCAAAAAACAGGTAAACAGAAACCGAACGTGATGCAACCGTGGCGCGCACACAAACCCTCACAGAAAATAAATAATTACCCACAAACACATGTGGGAAAAAGGCTGCCTAAGTATGATTCCCAATCAGAGACAACGATAGACAGCTGCCTCTGATTGGGAACCATACCCGGCCAACAAAGAAACAGACAAACTAGAATGCCCACCCAAATCACACCCTGACCTAACCAAATAGAGAAATAAAAAGTCTCTCTAAGGTCAGGGCGTGACACTGAGATCAATTTCGAGTCTCATAGCAAAGAGTCTAAAATAAGGTATTTTGTTTTTTCATTTTTAATACATTTTCAAATGTTTAGGAAACCTGTTTTTGCTTCGTCATTACGGGGTATTGTGTGTAAATTGATGAGAAAAATAAATAATTGAATCCATTTTAGAATAAGGCTGTAGTTGTAACAAGATGTGGAAAACGTAAAGGGGTCTGAATACTTTCCTTATGCACCATATACTATCCCCAGCCTCACCTCATACAACAAAACATTCACCCACATCCATTTAAATGTATACAGTGTGTACATTCACAAACAGGACTGGAGACTGTTGAAGACCCCTGCTCTAACAGTAAGGTACTAGGTCAGTATACATACCAAATCCATTGTCATCGAACAACTGGATTAGGCTTATGGGAACTAAACAAAGAGGTATGATACTGATGTATGAGTGTACACATTCTCATACTCATCCCCCATGGGAATCAAACCCACAACCCTGGCGTTGCAAGTGTCATGCTCTACCAAGTGAGACACACCGTAGCTCTTAATGGTGTGCGTCCCAAATGGCACTATTTCCTATGGGCTCTGGCCAAACATAGTACCCTATGAAGTGAACAGGGTGCCATTTGTGACGCAACTACAAAGTGTTGGAGAAGCTATTAATGACACAAAATAACACAAATAGCAGAATTGGTTATCGCAGTGTCCTGTTTTCATTTTCAGTTGTATCTTTAGTTGATGAAGTAGTAATTCCATTGAAGATGTTGGATGTTAGATGTTAAGTGCATGTGCGGAATGTAATATGGCTGGGGTGTATTCATTAGTGAACACCGTAGCAAACCGTAGCAAAAGGTTTTGAAACCGAAAACGTTTTTATTAAAACAAGCATTTCTTATTGGACAAGTTCAGGTAAATCCCTCCCTGTTTAGGAGCTAACTCTCTGTTCTTAATCCATCCTGAGGAGCTGTACAGTGAGTGTGTGTGTGTGTGTGTGTGTGTGTGCGTGCGTGCGTGCGTGCGTGCGTGCGTGCGTGCGTGCGTGCGTGCGTGCGTGCGTGCATGCATGCATGCGTGTGCGCGTGAGAGAGAGACAGATGGAATGAAAGAGAGAAAGAAAGAAAGGGTTAGAATGTGAGACAGAGAGAATGAGAGAGAGAGAGACAGATGGAAAGTGCAGAGAGGAGGCAGAGTGTGTGTGTGTGTATGTGAAAGAGAGAGCGAGAGAGAGAGAGAAAGAGAGAGAGAGAGAGAGAGTGAAAAAAGAGAGGGTAGACAGATTGTGTGAATGGGAGATTAAAAGGAAGAACGAGCCACACAGCTACATAGAAACAGCCCCTGTACAATACAGTCCCTATCTATTGGTGGTTATCTGTTTCAGCACCGTGGACAGCATTTGACTGCTGTTCTCTCTCTAGGAATCTTAATCACTACTGTAGAAGTAAACTACAGTCTATTAGTGGCTATTAGTGGCTACAGACATCAACCGAATGGAGAGATGATACAGGAGCTAACCAATCGGGTGTCAGAGCCGTCACAGCCCGTCACATCCCAGAAAGAGGACTTTAAGGTATTGCAAAGCAGTACGAAGAATCATTTTCATTTTAACTCTGATCAAGGACCAGGGTGTCAGCTTAAAATGTCAGCTTCACACACATACATGTATATTTTAAGAAGGCTCATCGTTCACATTCTCTGTGTGTGTATATGTGTGCATGCGTGTACGTGTGTGTGTGGCAGTTTGAGGCTTTGCCAGCTCTTATGTGATGTGAGTTGATCAGAGAGCTGAGAGGCCTGGGGAGTGAGGGCCTTAGACAGTGTTGTGAGAGCTGAGAGGCCTGGGGGAGTGAGGGTCTTAGACACGTGTTGTGAGAGCTGAAAGGCCTGGGGAGTGAGGGCCTTAGACACGTGTTGTGAGAGCTGAAAGGCCTGGGGAGTGAGGGCCTTAGACACGTGTTGTGAGAGCTGAGAGGCCTGGGGGAGTGAGGGCCTAAAAGGAAAACTTTTTCAACTTCATATTCATCATCTCCAGCACCACCCCAACATCAACATCTGTGATGCGTTTCTATATTTTGTAGTAAAAAAAGATTGAGGAAGATAAAAGTTTCCAATGACATCATCAGTGTGCATCGTGTGATTTTGACCAGTTGTGAGTAGGCATTGTCTACTAAATTGCCTACTAATTGTCTACTAATTGGTTGATGATTTCACAGGAAACACTTATCTTCCTCAATCTTTTTTTTACAACAAAACATAGAAACACGCCATTTTCACATACAGTATGTTGTGGTGGTGTTGGAGATGATGAAAATGAAGCTGACATTTTTTTTACATTTCCTGTTATAATCAGCCATTGCAGCTCCACTTAGGGTTCACGGGGTCACAGCTAGTGTGTGAGTGTGAGAGATAGACAGAGAGAGTTTGTGTGTATGTGTGTGTGAGAGAAAGCGAGAGAGAGAGAGAGAGAGAGAGAGAGAGAGAGAGAGAGAGAGAGAGTGTGTGTGTCTAACAGCTGTAGGTCATTATGGGTCACCGTCCAAACTCTCAGAGCCACTGACACAACCGCATTAAGACACACCAGTGTGAACCAGACTAAGGAAGAGGAATACTGGTCCTGGTCCTGTTAAATATACTGCTGGTCTTGGTCCTGTTAAATATACTGCTGGTCTTGGTCCTGTTAAATATACTGCTGGTCTTGGTCCTGTTAAATATACTGCTGGTCTTGGTCCTGTTAAATATACTGCTGGTCCTGGTCCTGTTAAATATACTGCTGGTCTTGGTCCTGTTAAATATACTGCTGGTCTTGGTCCTGTTAAATATACTGCTGGTCTTGGTCCTGTTAAATATACTGCTGGTCTTGGTCCTGTTAAATATACTGCTGGTCTTGGTCCTGTTAAATATACTGCTGGTCTTGGTCCTGTTAAATATACTGCTGGTCTTGGTCCTGTTAAATATACTGCTGGTCTTGGTCCTGTTAAATATACTGCTGGTCTTGGTCCTGTAAAATATACTGCTGGTCTTGGTCCTGTTAAATATACTGCTGGTCTTGGTCCTGTTAAATATACTGCTGGTCTTGGTCCTGTTAAATATACTGCTGGTCTTGGTCCTGTTAAATATACTGCTGGTCTTGGTCCTGTTAAATATACTGCTGGTCTTGGTCCTGTTAAATATACTGCTGGTCTTGGTCCTGTTAAATATACTGCTGGTCTTGGTCCTGTTAAATATACTGCTGGTCTTGGTCCTGTTAAATATACTGCTGGTCTTGGTCCTGTTAAATATACTGCTGGTCTTGGTCCTGTTAAATATACTGCTGGTCTTGGTCCTGTTAAATATACTGCTGGTGTTGGTCCTGTTAAATATACTGCTGGTCCTGGTCCTGTAAAATATACTGCTGGTCTTGGTCCTGTAAAATATACTGCTGGTCTTGGTCCTGTTAAATATACTGCTGGTCTTGGTCCTGTTAAATATACTGCTGGTCCTGGTCCTGTTAAATATACTGCTGGTCTTGGTCCTGTTAAATATACTGCTGGTCCTGGTCCTGTTAAATATACTGCTGGTCTTGGTCCTGTTAAATATACTGCTGGTGTTGGTACTGTTAAATATACTGCTGGTCTTGGTCCTGTTAAATATACTGCTGGTCTTGGTCCTGTTAAATATACTGCTGGTCTTGGTCCTGTTAAATATACTGCTAGTCTTGGTCCTGTTAAATATACTGCTGGTCTTGGTCCTGTAAAATATACTGCTGGCCTTGGTCCTGTAAAATATACTGCTGGTCTTGTTCCTGTAAAATATACTACTGGTCTTGTTCCTGTAAAATATACTGCTGGTCTTAGTACTGTAAAATATCCTGCTGGCCTTGGCCCTGTTAAAATACTGCTGGTATTGGTTCTGTAAAATATACTGCAAGTGATGAGGAAACAAACCCATGTTAGGCTATATAATAGATCTGATGCTATATGTGACCTACAGTTCATTTACTCCAGTGAATACAGGAAGGTTAAAAAACTAACCGGTGTTACTACATTAATATCAAGTAATATCAAGGCCTATCTCTGCAGTACTGTTGTATAGCCATTACAGTAAGCATCTCTGCAGTAATGTTGTATAATGATTACAGTAAATACTTCTGCCAGTAAGGTAGGTACTTTTCAGTACATTTTCAAAAATGAAAACACGCAGCAAACTCTTTGTTTCTTTAAAAACCTGCTGTATGTAAAATATTGTGCACTACAGCTTGGAAAATAATTCAATAATGTTTGTTTCCAACATTAGGGCTGTTTTCCTAACACGATACTAACATGTATCGCAATACTGGTATCGTCCCGGCCCTATTGGACAGTACAGTAACCTGTTCTGTGGATCACTCACCTTGAGCTTCTTGACATTGACACAGGGGTCGTTGGAGAAGCTCTCGGTGTCAGCAATCTGGATGTCTGCCTTCTCCAGCTCATTGGTCAAGTCATTCCTCACCTGAGAGAAAGACAAAGACAGAGAGAGGGAGAGAGAGAGACAGAGTGTGAGAGAGAGAGAGAGAGAGAGAGAGAGAGAGAGAGAGAGAGAGAGAGAGAGAGAGAGAGAGAGAGAGAGAGAAGGACGGAATGAGTCATCCTCATATCAGGTCTTATTTTTATAGTGCTTTCTTTACACATTCATCAATTCTTAGTTGCTTACTAACAGCTTTCAGGGCCTACACCATTAAGAGGCCGAGGAGAGGCAGTAGACAGTGGAAGAAACCTTGAGAGGAAAAAGACCACACAGTGAGTTAGAGGGGATACTAGTTGGTGTTGTCCAGCCAGAGACACAGTAAGGTCTAATTGCACTGTTCTGCTCACAACAATATCCCTGTTGTCTACCTGTCTCCCAAATGGCACCCTATTCCTATTGCCCTGGTCAAAAGTAGTGCACTACATATGGAATATGGTGCCATTTGGGACGCAGACAATTTCTAACTGATTCCAGATCAGTCTGGAAGCATCCCGCCCGTGGACCATCTCCAGTGGACCCTGCACCCCTACTGAGATATGGACAGACTTCAGTTATTTCTCCCTTAATTTAGTCTCTGTATCCCCCCAGCAGAAACTATTTGTAATTGTCAATTAAAAAATTAGAATATACTGTAAATTCCAGAAATGAAAATTGCTCCTTGGTTCCCGTCGAGTCTCAAGCACTCGATATTAAGCCGAGGAGGCAGTAAGCTGCGTTTGTTTCTTAGCTAAAGCTAAGCTAATGAGCTAATGTTGACTTAGTGGTATTTTAGGGACACTGGGGGAAAACATGCAGCTGTTACTGCTGAATGCAGCATGGGGCAGACACAGTAGGGTACAGAAATATCCCTATTTGTTTAGGAGGTAATGCATACTGTGTGTCTCATAGTAGCCCCATGTGTGTATGAGCAAAGAGAGGGAGAAAAAGAGAGAAAGAGAGAGAGAGAGAGAGAGAGAGAAAGAGGGAGAGTGAGAGAGGGAGAAAGAGGGAGAGAGAGAGAGAGAGAGACAGAGCGAGAGAGAGAGCGAGCGAGAAATAAAAAAAGAGGGAGAGAGAGAGAAAGAGAAAGAGGGAGAGTGAGAGAGAGAGAGAGAGAGAGAGAGAGCAAGAGGGAGAGAGAGAGAGAGCAAGAGGGAGAGTGTGAGAGAGAGAGAGAGAGAGAGAGAGAGAGAGAGAGAGAGAGAGAGAGAGAGAGAGAGAGAGAGAGAGAGAGAGAGAGAAAGAGGGAGTGAGAGAGAGAGAGAGAGCAAGAGGGAGAGAGAGAGAGAGAGAGAGCAAGAGGGAGAGGGAGAGAGAGAGAGAGTGAAAAAGAGAGAGACCGAGATTAAGGTAGAGAGAAGAGACCTTAAAGTGAAGAGTTAAGCAGAGGGGCTGCATGGCTCCAGGGAGGAAGGTAGGAGGGCTGCAGCAGAAGGCTGACCGGCCGTCTAGGCGAGAGGGGAACTCCAGAGGGTTAGTGGGTTAGTAACCACAGAAGGCCCAGCCATGGAGGGTGGTGAGTACGCTACAGTGTGATGTGATGAAATGGATAATGCAGTTAACGCTGTGGTGACCTGTCAAGTGAACCAGAATAGACACATAAACAGGAAGTAATGAGAGTTAGCTACAGGAAACACTACAGTGTACTACAGTGATAGCTAGGCAGGCGAAAAAGGCTTTTAGAACCATGTGGTCATTGTGTTGGGTGTGTGTTTGTGTGCGTGTGTCTGTGGGAATGCATGGTTGTGCTTCAGTCTGTGTACTTTACTTGTAAACAGCATATCTAGGACATATTGGCCACCTACTGGTCTAAATTCATTGGGAGGCTAATATATATTTGATGCATTGAGCCATCACAGTGGTAGGTAAATGGCTGTATGGAGGTAGATAATGGTGTGAAGAGGAAGTGGTTTGCCTCCCTGTGCCATGTTGACTCCAGTAGTGGTTCATCTTACTGTGGACTACACCGGGATGGTGTCCCAAATGGCACCCTATTCCCTATGTAGTGCACTAGTTTTGACCAGGGCCCATAGGGAAACCCATACAGCTCTGGTCAAAAGTAGTGCACTACACACAGGGAGTAGGGTGCCATTTGGGACGCATTCCAGGCATCCATTCCTCTCATTCTTCCTGATTCATTCTCTCACAAACTCCTAGCTATAACTCAACCACCAATTCCTTTATGCTAAATGTCCAGTATTTATCCCAGCTACAACAATATTCACGGTTGAACTAAGGCCAGGTCAACACACACACACACACATGTGTGTGCAAGATCACATGCATGCAAACACACCGCAGATGAATTTGTCCACTTCCATCAGGAATGGAAGGAACACTACATCTAACTAAAAGAAAGAGCTTGAGAAAGAGAAGGGCTGCTATTCTAGGAAACCGTCTGTCAGAGTGTGCAAGTGTCTCCTTGTTTATGTCTGACTTGGGCCTGTAGATCCTGGAGACCATCAGAAGACAATGTACTAGCTTGTCTGCTCTGACTTGACTTATTATTCCTGAAGAGCAAAGCCAGGTTGTATTGATCCTGCTGTTGTCTACACGTAGCAGATTGTTGAAGGAATGTTAGACAACATGGTTCCATGAGAGTCAGTTATGAGTGTGTGTGTAGGTGGTTGATGTGTATGTGTGTATGTGCGTGTGAGTGTATGTGTGTGTATGTCTCTCTGTGTGTGTGTGTGTGTGTGTGTGTGTGTGTGTGTGTGTGTGTGTGTGTGTGTGTGTGTGTGTGTGTGTGTGTGTGTGTGTGTGTGTGTGTGTGTGTGTGTGTGTGTGTGTGTGTGTGTGTGTGTGTGTGCGATCGTGCGTGTGTGTGTGTGTGTGTGTGTGTGTGCGTGTGCGATTGTGTGTGTGCGCCTGTGTGTGTTTGTGGTGTGTGTGTGTGAACATGTTTTTCTTGCAATTTAATGTGTGTATCTTAGTTGAATAACAGCTACTTTATATTCACAAAAACACATTAAATAAGCCCCCGGAGACGTCTTCCATTGTGAAGTCCCCAATTCAAACACATTATCTTTCCATTAGACACACAAAACCCACCTCAGCCATTTATACAAACAGAGACACAGTGTTCTCACACACACACACACACACGGCAGAGCCATTACTGAACACCAGTCCACAGTAGTGAGCTGTGGAGTGCACAGTGTGTTTGTGTACACCATGCAGTGGGTCTGTATTTACAGTATTGTTGTCATGATACCAGAATTTTGACTTCTATACCAATACTATCTTAAGGCCATCAGACTGTTAAATAGCCATCACTAGCCTGCATCCACCCAGTATCCTGCCATGAACATAGTCACTAGCCGGCAACCACCCGGTACCTTAAAGGCTGGTCACTTTAATAATGTCAACATACTGATATACCCATTTAAAATGTATATACTGTGTTGCTGCATATATATTTATTTAACCTTTATTTAACTAGGCAAGTCAGTTAAGAACAAATTCTTATTTACAATGACGGCCTACCACAGCCAAACCCTAACCCAGACGACGCTGGGCCAATTGTGCGCCACCCTATGGGACTCCCAATCACAGCCGGTTGTGAAACAGCCTGGAATTGAACCAGGGTATGTAGTGACGACTCTAGCACTGAGATGCAGTGCCTTAGACCGCTGCACCACTCAGGTGTACATACATATTCTATTCCATCCTACGTATTCTTCAGATATACTACATATTCTATCCACATACTGTCCAGAATGTCTATACATCCCATCACACAAATATATATATACTGTACATACACTATTGTTCAAAAGTTTGGGGTCACTTAGAAATGTTCTTGTTTTTGAAAGAAAAGCAAATTTTTTGTCCATTAAAACTGCACATTTTTTAATGGAATATCTACATAGGCCTACAGAGACCCATTATCAGCAACCATCACTCCTGTGTTCCAATGGCACGTTGTGTTAGCTAATCCAAGTTTATCATTTTAAAAGGCTAATTGATCATTAGAAAACCCTTTTGCAATTATGTTAGTGCAGCTGAAAACTGTTGTCCTGGTTAAAGAAGCAATAAAACTCTCCTTCTTTAGATTAGTTGAGTATCTGGAGCATCAGCATTTGTGGGTTCGATTACAGGCTCAAAATGGACAGAAGCAAAGACCTTTCTTCTGAAACTCGTCAGTCTATTCATGCTCTGAGAAATGACGGCTATTCTATGTGAGAAATTGCCAAGAAACTGAAGATCTCCTACAACGCTGTGTCCTACTCCCTTCACAGAACAGCGCAAACTGTCTCTAACCAGAATAGAAAGAGGAGTGGGAGGCCCCGGTGCACAACTGAACAAGAGGACAAGTACATTAGTTTCTAGTTTGAGAAACAGACGCCTCACAAGTCCTCAACTGGCAGCTTCATTAAATAGTACCTGCAAAACACCAGTCTCAACGTCAACAGTGAAGAGGCGACTCCAGGATGATGGCCTCGCGCTAGCTGCTAGCCGCGGCTCGCTAGCTGTCTAGAGCATATTGGACTGTTAGCTGTATAGATCCATCGGCCAACTTCTTGGGCCACAATACCTATTTTGCCAATTGGACTTTGACCCCTCTGCTACTCGGAACCCTACTAATCCATCACGACTGGTCTATCGACGTCACCGCACGCAGAGGCTAAAACAGACTTTCCTCCGTCGAGACATCCCTCTAAGGCCCTTCTGCTAGCTTGCTAGCCCCGGTCTGCTAGCTTGCTAGCCCCGGCCTGCTAGCTGTCTGAATCGCCGTGTCTCCAGCCATCCCAACCACTCACTGGACCCCTATTGATCACCCGGCTACGCATGCCTCTCCCTAATATCAATATGCCTTGTCCATTACTGTCCTGGTTAGTAATTATTGTCTTATTTCACTGTAGAGCCTCTAGCCCTGCTCAATATGCCTTAACCTACCATTTAGTTCCACCTCCCATATATGCGGTGACATCACCTGGTTTAAACGTCTCTAGAGACAATATCTCTCTCATCATTACTCAATGCCTAGGTTTACCTCCAATGTACTCACATCCTACCATACCTCTGTCTGTACATTTCTCTTGAATCTATTCTCTCACGCCCAGAAACCTGCTCCTTTTACTCTCTGCTCTGAACGCACTAGACGACCAGTCCTGATCCAGGCCCTGCAGTCCCTAGCTCCACTCCTACTCCCCAGGTGCTCTCATGCATGTTAACATTAGAAGCCCCCTCCCTAAGTTTGTTTTATTCACTGCTTTAGCACACTCTGCCAACCCGGATGTCCTAGCCGTGTCTGAAGCCTGGCTTAGGAAGTCCACCAAAAACCCAGAAATTTCCATCCCTAACTATAACATTTTCCGATAAGACAGAACTGCCAAAGGGGGCGGTGTTGTAATCTACTGCAGAGATAATCTGCAGAGTTCTGTTTTACTATCCAGGTCTGTACCCAAACAATTCGAAATTCTACTTTTAAAAATTCATCTTTCCAGAAACAAGTCTCTCACCGTTGCCGGTTGCTATAGACCACCCTCTGCCCCCAGCTGTGCCCTGGACACCATATGTGAACTGATGGCCCCCCATCTCACTTCAGAGCTCGTGCTGCTAGGTGACCTAAACTGTGACATGCTTAACACCCCGGCCATCCTACAATCTAAGCCTGATGCCCTCAATCTCACACAAATTATCAATGAACCCAACAGGTACAACCGCAAATCCGTGAACACGGGCACCCTCATAGATATCATCCTAACCAACTTGACCTCCAAATACACTTCTGCTGTTTTCAACCAAGATCTAAGTGATTACTGCCTCATTACCTGCATCCGTAATGGGTCCGCGGTCAAACGACCACCCCTCATCACTGTCAAACGCTCCCTAAACACTAAAACACGTTCTTTAAAAGTGCCTTCCTCACCATCTTAAATAAGCATGCCCCATTCAAAAAAAATGGAACCAGGAACAGATATAGCTCTTGGTTCTGTCCAGACCTGACTGCCCTTGACCAGCACAAAAACATCCTGTGGCGTTCTGCATAAGCATCGAACAGCCCCCGTGATATGCAACTTTTCAGGGTAGTTAAGAACAAATATACACAGGCAGTTAAGAAAGCTAGGCAAGCAGAAATTTGCATCCTGTAGCACAAACTCCAAAAAGTTCTGGGACACTGTAAAGTCCATGGAGAATAAGAGCACCTCCTCCCAGCTGCCCACTGCACTGAGGCTAGTTAACACTGTCACCACCGATAAATCCACTATAATTGAGAATTTCAATAAGCAGTTTTCTACGGCTGGCCATGCTTTCCACCTGGCTACCCCTACCCCAATCAACAGCCCTCCACCCCCCACAGCAACTCGCCCAAACCTCCCCCACTTCTCCTTCACCCAAATCCAGATAGCTGATGTTCTGAAAGAGCTGCAAAATCTGGACCCCTACAAATCTGCCGGGTTAGACAATCTGGACCCTCTCTTTCTAAAATGATCTACCGAAACTGTTGCAACGCCAATTACTAGCCTGTTCAACCTCTCTTTTGTATCGTCTGAGATTCCCATAGATTGGAAAGCTGCCACGGTCATCCCCCTCTTCAAAGGGGGAGACACTCTAGACCCAAACTGCTACAGACCTATATCTATTCTACCCTGCCTTTCTAAGGTCTTCGAAAGCCAAGTTAACAAACAGATTACCGACCATTTCGAATCCCACCGTACCTTCTCCGCTATGAAATCTGGTTTCAGAGCTGGTCATGGGTGCACCTCAGCCACGCTCAAGGTCCTAAACGATATCATAACCGCCATCGACAAGAGACATTACTGTGCAGCCGTCTTTATCGACCTGGCTAAGGCTTTCGACTCTGTCAATCACAACATTCTTATTGGCAGACTCAACAGCCTTGGTTTCTCAAATGACTGCCTCGCCTGGTTCACCAACTACTTCTCAGACAGAGTTCATTGTGTCAAATCGGAGGGCCTGTTGTCCGGACCTCTGGCAGTCTCTATGGGGGTGCCACAGGGTTCAATTCTCGGGCCGACTCTCTTCTCTGTTTACATCAATGATGTCGCTCTTGCTGCTGGTGATTCTTTGATCCACCTCTATGCAGACGACACCATTCTGTATACCTCTGGCCCTTCTTTGGACACTGTGTTAACTAACCTCCAGAGGAGATTCAATGCCATACAACTCTCCTTCTGTGGCCTCCAACTGCTCCTAAATGCAAGTAAAACTAAATGCATGCTCTTCAACCGATCACTACCCGCCAGTCCAGCATCACTACTCTGGACGGTTCTGACTTAGAATATGTGGACAACTACAAATACCTAGGTGTCTGGTTAGACTATAAACTCTCCTTCCAGACTCACATTAAACATCTCCAATCCAAAATTAAATCTAGAATTGTCTTCCTATTTCGTAACAAAGCATCCTTCACTCATACTGCCAAACATACCTTGTAAAACTGACCATCCTACCGATCCTTGACTTCGGCGATGTCATTTACAAAATAGCCTCCAACACTCTACTCAACAAATTGGATGCAGTCTATCACAGTGCCGTCCGTTTTGTTACCAGAGCCCCATATACTACCCACCACTGCGACCTGTACGCTCTCGTTGGCTGGCCCTCGCTTCATACTCGTCGCCAAACCCACTGGCTCCAGGTCATCTACAGGTCACTGCTAGGTAAAGCCCCGCCTTATCTCAGCTCACTGGTCACCATAGCAGCACCCACCTGTAGCACGCGCTCCAGCAGGTATATCTCACTGGTCACCCCCAAAGCCAATTCTACCTTTGGCCTCCTCTCCTTCCAGTTCTCTGCTGCCATTACTGGAACGAACTGCAAAAATCACTAAAGCTGGAGACTCTTACCTCCCTCACTAGCTTTAAGCACCAGCTGTCAGAGCAGCTCACAGATCACTGCACCTGTGCATAGCTCATCTGTAAATAGCCCATCCAATCTACCTCATCCCCATACTGTATTTATTTATTTATTTATCTTGCTCCTTTGCACTCCAGTATTTCTACTTGCACATTCATCGTCTGCACATTCTACCATTCCAGTGTTTAATTGCTATATCGTAATTACTTCGCCACCATGGCCTATGTATTGCCTTACCTCTCTTATCCTACCTCATTTGCACATGCTGTATATAGATTTTTCTACTGTATTATTGATTGTATGTTTGTTTATTCCATGTGTAACTCTGTGTTGTTGTATGTGTTGAACTGCTTTGCTTTATCTTGGCCAGGTCGCAGTTGCAAATGAGAACTTGTTCTCAACTAGCCTACCTGGTTAAATAAAGGTGAAATAAAAATAAAACGAAATAAAGATAAAATACTTCTTTATATCCCAAAAAGTTAATTTAGTTGGCGCCATTGATTTGACTAATCCGCTCGTTCAACATGCAGAGAAAGGAATCCGAAAATCTACACCTAAACTTTGTTTCAACAAGTCAGGATACATTTCTATTTATTCCTCAGGTACCCTAAAATGTAAATGAACTATACTATTTCATACAGAAATAAGTATGTCCAATAGGAAAGCAATATTAGCAGGTGCGCGTCCTCTTCATCACGTGCTCAAACACAGATTTCCTAGCTGGTGTCATTGAACTAAAACTCATATATATTCAAGTTACAAGCCTGAAACCTTGAACAAAGACTGTTGACATCTAGTGGAATTCATAGGAATTGCAATCTGGGAGCTGGCAGTTGAGGACTTGAGGACTCTCAATTAGCCTTTTAAAATGATAAACTTGTATTAGCTAACACATCATGCCATTGGAACACAGGAGAAATGGTTGCTGATAATGGGCCTCTGTACGCCCTATGCTCCATTAAAAAAATATTACTTAAAAATCTGTCGTTTCCAGCTACAATAGTCATTTACAACATTAACAATATCTACACTGTATTTCTGATCAATTTGATGTTATTTTAATGGACAAAAAAACGTGCTTTACTTTCAAAAACAAGGAAATGTATATACAGTTGAAGTCGGAAGTTTACATACACTTAAGATTGGAGTCATTAAAACTCGTTTTTCAACCACTCCACAAATTTCTTGTTAACAAACTATAGTTTTGGCAAGTCGGTTAGGACATCTACTTTGTGCGTGACACAAGTCATTTTTCCAACAGTTGTTTACAGACAGATTATTTCACTTATAATTCACCGTATCACAATTCCAGTGGGTCAGAAGTTTACATACACTAAGTTGACTGTGCCTTTACACAGCTTGGAAAATTCCAAAAAATGTCATGGCTTTAGAAGCTTCTGATAGGCTAATTGACATCATTTGAGTCAATGGAGGTGTACCTGTGGATGTATTTCAAGGCCTACCTTCAAACTCAGTGCCTCTTTAATTGACATTATGGGAAAATCAAAAGAAATCAGCCAAGACCTCAGAAAAAAATTGTAGACCTCCACAAGTCTGTTTCATCCTTTGGAGCAATTTCCAAACGCCTGAAGGTACCACGTTCATCTGTACAAACAATAGTACACAAATATAAACACCATGGGACCACGCAGCCGTCATACCGCTCAGGAAGGAGACGCATTCTGTCTCCTAGAGATGAACGTACTTTGGTGCGAAAAGTGCAAATCAATCCCAGAACAACAGCAAAGGACCTTGTGAAGATGCTGGAGGAAACAGGTACAAAAGTATCTATATCCACAGTAAAACGAGTGCTATATCAACATAACCTGAAAGGCCGCTCAGCAAGGAAGAAGCCACTGCTCCAAAACAGCCATAAAAAAGCCAGACTACGGTTTGCATCTGCACATGGGGACAAAGATCGTACTTTTTGGAGAAATCTCCTCTGGTCTGATGAAACAAAAACATAACTGTTTGGCCATAATGACCATCGTTATGTTTGGAGGAAAAAGGGTTAGGCTTGCAAGCCGAAGAACACCATCCCAAACGTGAAGCACGGGGGTGGCAGCATCATGTTGTGGGGGTGCTTTGCTGCAGGAGGGACTGGTGCACTTAATAGATGCCATCATGAGGAAAGGAAAATTATGTGATATATTGAAGCAACATCTAAAGACATCAGTCAGGAAGTTAAAGCTTGGTCGCAAATGGGTCTTCCAAATGGACAATGACCACAAGCATACTTCCAAAGTTGTTGCAAAATGGCTTAAGGACAACAAAGTCAAGGTATTGGAGTGGCCATCACAAAGCCCTGACCTCAATCCTATTGAAAAAGAACTGAAAAAGCGTGCGTGAGCAAGGAGGCCTACAAACCTGACTCAGTTACACCAGCTCTGTCAGGAGGAATGGGCCAAAATTCACCCAACTTATTATGGGAAGCTTGTGGAAGGCTACCCGAAACGTTTGCCCCAAGTTAAACAATTTAAAGGCAATGCTACCAAATTCTAATTGAGTGTATGTAAACTTCTGACCCACTGGGAATGTGATGAAATAAATAAAAGCTGAAATACATCACTCTCTACTATTATTCTGACATTTGACATTCCTAAAATAAAGTGATGATCCTAATTTTTACCAGGATAAAATGTCAGTTATTGTGAAAAACTGAGTTTAAATGTATTTGGCTAAGGTGTATATAAACATCCGACTTCAACTGTATACATACACTACCGTTCAAAAGTTTGGGGTCACTTAGAAATGTCCTTGTTTTTAAAGAAAAGCATGTAGTATATATATATATACAAACATTTATACTACAACGTTGCTTGTCCTAATATTTCTTAATATTGCTTGTCCTATATTTCTTAATTCCATTCTTTCAGATGTGTGTATTGTTGTGTATCGTTAGATATTACTGCACTGTTGGAGCTACTGTAGGAACACAAGCAATTAGCTACACCGGCAAAACTTCTGCTAAATATGTGTATGCGACCAATAAAATTTGATTTGATACTCGATACCATCACGATACATGATGCGAAAACGATACCAAAACGAGACCATACCAAAAAAAGAAGGTGTGTTAGCCTAAGTCACAGAACGGCTCTTGATTCAGACAGATATTTTAGGTTCAATATCATTACATTTGAAAAATATATATTTTAAAATGTATGCATTAATGAATCAATTATACAATCATACAAACTTTTTTTTTTTACCAATCTAACTACATAACAACATAATGGTAATAATTGATTTAAATGGTTAATCTCTATTGATAAACTGGGTAAATCAAGATGTAGCCTCGGCCTATTCACAATACAGGTGGATGCATATTCAATAGGAGTGTGTGCATGCATTGAGATATTGAGCTGGTTTTTGGCTGATTTCATGGGGCTACAGATGAAAAACAATATGTTTCCCTTCCATTTGGCACTTATTTTATGGTACTGATAAACATTTTATTTGTTTGCATAGATGAAGCAATCTCTTTTTTTATAAAAGTGTGCTCTCTCTCTTCAACAACCATTACATCATTCACACACACAGTCAGTTCAAGACTCAAGCAAATGATCTTGACTGGGAGAGACGTGAGGCAGGGGAGACGAAGTGAATGAATAATATTTTTGGTCACAATCAGCTTTGAAATAAGGAATATTTTGTGTTATTGTTTGCATATTAGCTCAAATAAGGTACTAGGGTAGTGAATTGATGTTAGCTTCAGCTGTAAGCTAGCAAGGAACATTTGCCTACAAAGTTGCAAGCTTCCGTTACCTTCTTGCAATGTAAAGTGTTCTAGCCTGTAATGGACATTGCTTTGTGAACAGTAACAGTTGCAACATTTCTAAATGCCGTGTTGCATTAATCAAGTGTGTTAACTTCTGAAACAGCTAAGTGGTGATTCAGCCCAGCCTCCCAGGGAGTGCAGTGGTTCCCCAGGACAGGCTAGAGCTAGCAGTGGGTAAGTGGAGCAGGCACCGGGACATCGGCTGCGCTCATAGACAGACTTTTATCCTCTCTCAATCGGTAAACGACATGAAACATATTTGACAGAAGTACAGAAAAAAAATTGAATTCTAGTACCTGTTTTTTATGTTCTAGCATGGAAAAAGAACCGAAGTTTGGGCCTAGAGTGTAAAACTAATTGACAGTATGCCAGAGAACTCATGGAGAATACGGCTACATATATGGCTGTCCTAGAAGAGCAGCCCTTCTGTCTCAAGAGATTTCTATTTGTAAGATGTATGTTCCTTCCATTCCCAACGGACGTGGACAAATCCATCGCCGCCCCACAGAACGTGTAGGTGTGTGTGTGTGTGTGTGTGTGTGTGTGTGTGTGTGTGTGTGTGTGTGTGTGTGTGTGTGTGTGTGTGTGTGTGTGTGTGTGTGTGTGTGTGTGTGTGTGTGTGTGTGTGTATGTGTGCGTGTGTGTTGGTGTGTGTGTTTCTGTGTGTGAAAGAGAGAACGAGAACGAGAGAGGAGCAAGGGAGGGAGGGAAAAATCCTTTATTGTCTGTGCTTGCCTGGGATTCCCCATCTTCCCACAGCAGTCAATACATCAGGAAAGAAATATAATCCCCCCACACACACACACACACACCAACACACACAAAAACCAACACACACACACACACACTAACACACAAAAACAAACACATGGGGACAGGCTGGGCAAAATGACAGTGTCAGTGTATTGAGTTATGAGTGTTGAATGCCCCAGTGCTCCAAGAGGACATTAGTACAATATGACTCTATTTATATGCAGGGTTTAACAAGCACCAGCAAACACAGACTAAAGACACGGGCATTGATACACTCATATCAGCACACAGGCAGGCACACAGGCAGGCACACACACACACACACACACACACACACACACACACACACACACACACACACACACACACACACACACACACACACACACACACGTACGCACATACACACACACACACACACACACACACACACACACACACACACACACACACACACACACACACACACACACACACACACACACACACACACACACACACACACACACGTACGCACATAAACACACAGACCCACACGCATGCTAGTTAAACCCTAACCAGAAACTTTGGATTGATGGCAGCATTCGCGAAAAACTGAAAGCACGTACCACCGCATTTAATCATGGCAAGGCAACTTGGAATATGGCCGAATACAAACAGTGTAGTTATTCCCTCCGTAAGGCAATCAAACAAGCAAAGTGTCAGTATAGAGAAAAAGTGGAGCCGCAATTCAACGGCTCAAACACGAGACGTATGTTGCAGGGTCTACAGTCAACCACGGATTACAAAAAGAAAACCAGCCCCGTCTCGGAAATTGATGTCTTGCTTCCAGAGAAATGGAACTTCTTTGCACACTTTGAGGACAATACAGAGGCACTGACATGGCCCGCTATCAAAAACTGTGGGCTCTCCTTCTCCAACGTGAGTAAAACATTTAAACGTGTTAACCCTTGCAAGGCTGCCTGCCCAGACGGCATCCCTAGCCGCGTCCTCAGAGCATGTGCAGACCAGATGGCTGGTGTGTTTACGGACATATTAAATCTTTCCCTATCTCAGTCTGCTTTCCCCTCATGCTTCAAGATGGCCACCATTGTTTCTGTTCCCAAGAAAGCCAAGGTAACTGAACTAAATGACTATCGCCCATAGCACTCACTTCTGTCATCATGAAGTGCTTTAAGAGACTAGTCAAGGATCAAATCATCTCCACCCTACCTGTCACCGGTCAAACAGGTCCACAGACGATGCAATCGCCATCACACTGCACACTGCCCTGTCCCATCTGGACAAGAGGAATAGCTATGTAAGAATGCTGTTCATTGACTACAGCTCAGCATTCAAAACCATAGTACCCTACAAACTCATCATTAAGAGTGAGTCCCTGGGTCTTGACCACGCCCTGCGCAACTGGGTCCTGGAATTCCTGACGGGCCGCCCCCAGGAGCTGAAGGTAGGAAACAATATCTCCACTCCGCTGATCCTCAACACTGGGGCCCCACAAGGGTGCGTTCTCAGACCCCTCCTGTACTCCCTGTTCAGTCACAACTGCGTGGCCATTCACGCCTCCAACTCAATCATCAAGTGTGCAGATGACACAACAGTGGTAGGCTTGATTACGAACAATGACGAGACGGCCTACAGGGAGGAGGTGAGGGCCCTCAGAGTGTGGTGTCAGGAAAAGAACCTCTCACTCAATGTCAGCAAAACAAAAGAGATGAACGTGGACTTCATGAAACAGCAAAGGGAGCACCCCCCTATCCACATTGACTGGTCAGCAGTGGAGAAAGTGGAACGTTTTAAGTTCCTCTGTGTACATCTCACCGACAAACTGAAATGGTCCACGCACACAGACAATGTGGTGAAGAAGGCGCAACAGAGCCTCTTCAACCTCAGGAAGCTAAAAGAAATTGGCTTGTCACCGAAAACCCTCACTACCTTTTATAGGTGCACAATTGAGAGCATCCTGTCGGGCTGTATCACCACCTGGCACTGCAACTGCACCGTCCACCGCACAGCGCATCACCGGGGGCAAACTACCTGCCCTCCAGGACACCTACAACACCCGATGTCACAGTAAGGAAAAAAAGATAATCAAGGACAACAACCACCTGAGCCACTGCCTGTTCACCCCGCTTCCATTCAGAAGTCGAGTTCAGTACAGATGCATCAAAGCTGGGCAGAGAGAATGAAAAAGAGCCTCTATCTCAAGGCCATCAGACTGTTAAACAGCCATCACTAACACAGAGGCAGCTGCCTACCTACAGACTTGATATCACCGGCCACTTTAATAAATGGAACACTAGTCACTTTTATAATGTCACTTAAAGAATGTTTACATATCTCGCAATACGAATCTCATACATATATACAGCTGAAGTCGGAAGTTAACATACACACAGGTTGGAGTCATTAAAACTCGTTTTTCAACCACTCCACAAATTTCTTGTTAACAAATGATAGTTTTGGCAAATCGGTTAGGACATCTACTTTGTGCATGACACAAGAAATTTTTCCAACAATGATTATTTCACTCATCATTCACTGTATCACAATTCCAGTGGGTCAGAAGTTTACAAACACTAAGTTGACTGTGCCTTTAAACAGCTTGGAAAATTCCAGAAAATTATGTCATGGCTTTAGAAGCTTCTGATAGGCTAATTGACATCATTTGAGTAAATTGGAGGTGTACCTGTGGATGTATTTCAAGGCCTACCTTCAAACTCAGTGCCTCTTTCCTTGACATCATGGGAAAATCTAAAGAAATCAGCCAAGACCTCAGAAAAAATAATTGTAGACCTCTACAAGTCTGGTTCATCCTTGGGAGCAATTTCCAAACGCCTGAAGGTACCACGTTCATCTGTACAAACAATAGTATGCAAATATAAACACCATGGGACCACGCAGCTGTCAAACCGCTCAGGAAGGAGACGCGTTCTGTTTCATAGAGATGAATGTACTTTGGTGCGAAAAGTGCAAATCAATCCCAGAACAACAGCAAAGCACCTTGGGAAGATGCTGGAGGAAACAGGTACAAAAGTATCTATATCCACAGTAAAACGAGTCCTATATCGACATAACCTGAAAGGCCGCTCGGCAAGGAAGAAGCCACTGCTCCAAAACCGCCATCAAAAAGCCAGACTACGGTTTGCAACTGCACATGGGGACAAAGATTGTACTTTTTTGGAGAAAGGTCCTCTGGTCTGATGAAACAAAAATCGAACTGTTTGGCCATAATGACCATCATTAAGTTTGGAGGAAAAAGGGGGATGCTTGTAAGCCGAAGAACACCATCCCAACCGTGAAGTACGGGGGTGGAAGCATCATGATGTGGCGGTGCTTTTCTGCAGGAGGGACTGGTGCACTTCACAAAATAGATGGCATCATGAGGGATCCTCATAGATATTATCCTGACCAACTTGCCCTCCAAATGCACCTCTGCTGTTTTCAATCAGGATCTCAGCGATCACTGCTTCATTGCCTGCATCCGCTATGGGTCCACTGTCAAACAGTTCTGCGAGCAGGCCTTTCTAACCGACCTGGCCCAGGTATCCTGGAAGGATATTGACCTCATCCCGTCAGTCGAGGATGCCTGGTCGTTCGTTAAAAGTAATTTCCTCACCATCTTAAATAAGCATGCCCCATTCAAAAAATGTATAACTAAGAACAGATATAGCCCTTGGTTCACTCCAGACCTGACTGCCCTTGATCAGCACAAAAACATCATGTGGCGGACTGCAATAGCATCGAATAGTCCCCGCGATATGCAACTGTTCAGGGAAGTAAGCAACCAATACACACAGTCAGTCAGGAAAGCAAAGGCGAGCTTTTTCAAACAGAAATTTGCATTCTGCACCTCCTCCCAGCTGCCCACTGCACTGAGGCGAGGCATCACGGTCACCACCGATAAATCCATGATAATCGAAAATTTCAATAAGCATTTCTCTACGGATGGCCATGCTTTCCTCCTGGCTACCCCAACCCCGGCCAACAGCTCCGCACCCCCCGCAGCTACTTGCCCGAGCCTCCCCAGCTTCTCCTTCACCCAAATCCAGATCACAGATGTTCTGAAAGAGCTGCAAAACCTGGAACCGTGCAAATCAGCTGGGCTAGACAATCTGGACCCTCTCTTTCTAAAATGATCCGCCGCCATTATTGCAACCCTTATTACCAGTCTGTTCAACCTCTCTTTCCTATCGTCCGAGATCCCTAAAGATTGGAAAGCTGCCGCGGTCACCCCCCTCTTCAAAGGGGGTGACACTCTAGACCCAAACTGTTATAGACCTATATCCATCCTGCCCTGGCTTTCTAAAGGCTGCCCTGCCTTTTCTTTGAAAGCCAAGTTAATCAACATATCACTGTCCATTTCAAATCCCACCGTAACTTCTCCGCTGTGCAATCCGGTTTCCGAGCTGGTCATGGGTGCATCTCAGCCATGCTCAAGGTACTAAACGATATCATAACCGCCATCGATAAAAGACAGTACTGAGCAGCCGTCTTCATCGACCTGGCCAAGGCTTTCGACTCTGTCAATCACCGTATTCTTATCGGCAGACTCAATAGCCTTGGTTTCTCAAATGACTGCCTCGCCTGGATCACCAACTACTTCACAGACGGAGGAGGGCCTGTTGTCCGGACATCTGGCAGTCTCTGTGGGGGTACCACAGGGTTCAATTCTCGGGGCGACTCTTTTCTCTGTATATATCAACGATGTCGCTCTTGCTGCGGGTTATTCCCTGATCCACCTCTACGCAGAGGACACCATTCTGTATACATCTGGCCCTTCTTTTGACACTGTGTTAACTAACCTCCAAACGAGCTTCAATGCCATACAACACTCCTTCTGTGGCCTCCAACTGCTCTTAAACGCTAGCAAAACCAAATGCATGCTTTTCAACCGTTCGCTGCCAGCACCTGCCCGCCTGACTAGCATCACTACTCAGGACGGTTCTGACCTAGAATACGTGGACAACTACAAATACCTAGGTGTCTGGCTAGATTGTAAACTCTCCATCCAGATTCATATCAAACATCTCCAATCCAAAATCAAATTTAGAATCGGCTTTCTATTTCGCAACAAAGCCTCCTTCACTCACGCCGCCAAACTTACCCTAGTAAAACTGACTATCCTACCGATCCTCGACTTCGGCGATGTCATCTACAAAATAGCTTCCATTACTCTACTCAGCAAATTGGATGTAGTCTATCACAGTGCCATCCGTTTTGTTACCAAAGCGCCTTATACCACCCACCACTGCGACCTGTATGCTCTAGTCAGCTGGCCTTCGCTATATATTCGTCGCCAGACCCACTGGCTCCAGACCATCTATAAGCCTATGCTAGGTAAAGCTCTGCCTTATCTCAGCTCACTGGTCACGATAACAACACCCACCCGTAGCACGCGCTCCAGCAGGTATATCTCACTGGTCATCCCCAAAGCCAACACCTCCTTTGGCCGCCTTTCCTTCCATTTCTCTGCTGCCAGTGACTGGAACAAATTGCAAAAATCGCAGAAGCTGGAGACTTATATTTTCCTCACTAACTTTAAACATCAGCTATCTGAGCAGCTAACCGATCGCTGCAGCTGTACATAGTCCATCTGTAAATAGCCCACCCAATCTACCTACCTCATCCCCATATTGTTTTTATTTACTTTGCTGCTCTTTTGCACACCAGTATCACTACTTACACATCATCATCTGCTCATAATCATCTGCTCATCTATCACTCCAGTGTTAATCTGCTAAATTGTAATTACTTTGCTACTATGGCCTATTTATTGCCTTACCTCCTCACTCCATTTGCGCACACTGTATATAGACTTTCTTTTTTTTCTATTGTGTTATTGACTGTACGCTTGTTTATTCCATGTGTAACTCTGTTGTTGTTTGTGTTGCACTGTTTTGCTTAATCTTGGCCAGGTCGCAGTTGTAAATGAGAACTTGTTCTCAACTAGCTTACCTGGTTAAATAAAGGTGAAATATATATATATGTTTTTTAAATAAAAAAATCAGTCAGGAAGTTAAAGCTTGGTCGTTAACTTCTCTAGGGTAGGGGGCAGCATTCGGAATTTTGGATGAAATGCATGCCCAAATTAAGTTGCCTGCTTCTCGGGCCCAGAAGATATGATATGTATATAACTGGTAGATTTGGAAAGAAAACACTCTAAAGTTTCCAAAACTGTTAAAATAGTGTCTGTGAGTATAACAGAACTGATTTGGCAGGCGAAAACCTGAGAAAAATCCATTCAGGAAGTAGTTTTTTGGGGGTTTTGTAGTTTTCTATTCAATTCCATTACAGTATCCATTGACTTAGGACTCAAATTGTTTCTATGCCTTCCACTAGATGTCAACAGTCTTTAGAAAATGTTTCAGGCTTGAATTCTGAAAAATTAGGAAGTAAGAGCAGTCTGAATGAGTGGACCCTGCTGTGTCAGAGCTTTTTCTTGCGCGAGACCGAGAGAGTGTGTTTCTTGTTTACCTTTTAAATTGACGACGTTATTGTCCGGTTGAAATATTATCGATTATGTAGGCTAAAAACAACCTGAGGGTGGAATATAAACATCGTTTGACATGTTTCTATGAACTTTACGGATACAATTTTGATTTTTTTGTCTTCCTGTTTTGACTGCGTTTGAGCCTGTGGATTACTGAAGAAAATGCGCGAACAAAACTGAGGTTTTTGGATATAAAGAGACTTTATCGAACAAAAGGAACATTTATTGAGTAAATTAATGTCTGCTGAGTGCAACCATATGAAGATAATCAAAGGTAAGGGATTCATTTTATCTCTATTTCTGACTTGTGTAACTGTTCTACTTGTAACGGTTTTCTTCCAGGGGTGAAGGAGAGGACCAAAGTGCAGCGCGGCTAGTGTTAAACATGTTTAATCAAGAACAAGTGAAACACTACAAACAACAATACAAAATAACAAATGTGCAAAAACCGACACAGACCTATCTGGTGCAGACAATCACAGAGACAGGAAACAAACACCCACAAAATCCCAACACAAAACAAGCCTCCTATATATGATTCTCAATCAGGGACAACGATTACCATCTGCCTCTGATTGAGAACCATATTAGGCTGGACATAGAAACAGACAAACTAGACACACAACATAGAATTCCCACCCAGCTCACGTCCTGACCAACTAAACACATACAAAACAACAGAAAACAGGTCAGGAACGTGACAGAACCCCCCCCTCAAGGTGCGAACTCCGGGCGCACCCCTAAAACTCAAGGGGAGGGTCTGGGTGGGCATCTGTCCGCGGTGGCGGCTCCGGCGCAGGACGAGGACACCACTCCACCACTGTCTTTGTCCCCCTCCTTAGCGTCCTTTGAGTGGCGACCCTCGCCCACGACCTTGGCCTAAGAATCCTCCCCAAGGCCCCCACATGATTTAGGAGGTAGCTCAGGACAGAGAGGTAGCTCAGGACAGAGAGGTAGCTCAGGACAGAGAGGTAGCTCAGGACAGAGGGGCAACTCCGGACTAATGGCAGCTCCGGACTGAGTGGCAGCTCCGGACTGAGTGGCAGCTCCGGACTGAGTGGCAGCTCATGACTGTAGGGCAGCTCATGACTGTAGGGCAGCTCATGACTGTAGGGCAGCTCATGACTGTAGGGCAGCTCATGACTGGAGGGCAGCTCATGACTGGAGGGCAGCTCATGACTGGAGGGCAGCTCATGACTGGAGGGCAGCTCATGACTGTAGGGCAGCTCATGACTGTAGGGCAGCTCTGGCAGCTCCTGACTGGCTGGCGTCTCTGGCAGCTCCTGACTGGCTGGCGTCTCTGGCAGCTCCTGACTGGCTGGCGTCTCTGGCAGCTCCTGACTGGCTGGCGTCTCTGGCAGCTCCTGACTGGCTGGCGTCTCTGGCAGCTCCTGACTGACGGACGGCTCTAGCGGCTCCTGACTGACGGACGGCTCTAATGGCTCGGGACAGATGGGCAGCTCTAATGGCTCGTGGCAGACGGATGACTCAGATGGCGCTGGGCAGACAGATGGCTCAGATGGCGCTAGGCAGACAGATGGCTCAGACGGCGCTGGGCAGACGGATGGCTCAGATGGCGCTGGGCAGACGGATGGCTCAGACGGCGCTGGGCAGACGGATGGCTTTGGCCGGCTGAGACGCACCATAGGCCTGATGCGTGGTGCCGGAACTGGAGGTACCGGGCTGAGGGCACGCACCTCAGGGCGAGTGCGGGGAGGAGGAACAGGGCTCTGGAGATGCACTGGAAGCCTGGTGCGTGGTGTAGGCACTGGTGGTACTGGGCTGGGGCGGGAAGGTGGCGCCGGATATACCGGACCGTGAAGGAGGACACGCGCTCTTGAGCACCGAGCCTCTCCAACTTTACCAGGTTGAATGGTCCCCGTAGCCCTGCCAGTGCGGCGAGGTGGAATAACCCGCACTGGGCTATGCAGGCGAACCGGGGACACCACCTGTAAGGCTGGTGCCATGTACGCCGGCCCGAGGAGACGTACTGGAGGCCAGATACGTTGGGCCGGCTTCATGACATCCGGCTCGATGCCCATCCTAGCCCTCCCAGTGCGGCAAGGTGGAATAGCTCGCACTGGGCTAAGCACGCGTACTGGGGACACCGTGCGCTTTACCGCATAACACGGTGTCTGACCAGTACGACGCCCTCTCACTCCACGGTAAGCCCGGGGAGTTGGCTCAGGTATCCAACCCGGCTTCGCCACACTCCCCTTTAGCCCCCCCCCAAGAAATTTTTAGGTGAGCCTCTCGGGTTTCCAGCCACTCTGCCTTGCAAGCGCCTCATAATGCCGCCTCTCCGCTTTTGATGCCTCCAGCTCCGCTTTGGGACGGCGACACTCCTCTGGCTCTGCCCAGGGTCCTTCTCCGTCCAGAATCTCCTCCCATGTCCATTCCTCCTTGTACTGCTGCTGCTGTTGCTGCTGCCCGTTGCCACGCTGCTTGGTCCGGGTTTGGTGGGTGTTTCTGTAACGGTTTTCTTCCAGGGGTGAAGGAGAGGACCAAAGTGCAGGGCGGCTAGTGTTAAACATGTTTAATCAAGAACAAGTGAAACACTACAAACAACAATACAAAATAACAAATGTGCAAAAACCGACGCAGACCTATCTGGTGCAGACAATCACAGAGACAGGAAACAAACACCCACAAAATCCCAACACAAAACAAGCCTCCTATATATGATTCTCAATCAGGGACAACGATTACCATCTGCCTCTGATTGAGAACCATATTAGGCTGGACATAGAAACAGACAAACTAGACACACAACATAGAATTCCCACCCAGCTCACGTCCTGACCAACTAAACACATACAAAACAACAGAAAACAGGTCAGGAACGTGACACTACTTGGCTGGTTACTGTTTGTAATGATTTGTCTAGTGGGCTATGTTCTCAAATAATCGTAAGGTATGCTTTCGCCGTAAAGCATTTTTTAAATCTGACACCGTGGTTGGATTCACAAGAACTTAATATTTAAACCTATGGAAAATATGTTTTGTTTTCTGAATTTTTATAATGAGTATTTCTGTATTTGAATTTGGCGCCCAGCAGTTTCACTGGCTGTTGAAGAGGTGGGACGCTAATGTCTCAGGTACCCAAGAGAGGTTAATGGGTTTTCCAAATAGACGTTGATCACAAGCATACTCCAAAGTTGTGGCAAAATGGCTTAAGGACAACAAAGTCAAGGTATTGGAGTGGCCATCACAAAGCCCTGACCTCAATCATATAGAATATTTGTGGGCAGAACTGAATAAGCGTGTGCGAGCAAGAAGGCCTACAATCCTGACTCAGTTATATCAGCTCTGTCAGGAGGAATTGGCCAAAATTCAACCAACTTATTGTGGGAAGCTTGTGGAAGGCTAACCGAAACGTTTGACCCAAGTCAAACAATTTAAAGGCAATGCTACCAAACACAAATTAAGTGTATGTAAACTTCTGACCCACTGGGAATGTGATGAAATAAATAAAAGCTGAAATAAATCATTCTCTCTACTATTATTCTGACATTTCACATTCTTAAAATAAAGTGGTTGTCACGATCATCTAAGGTGGAAACAGTAGACCAAGGTGCAGCGTTGTAAGCGTACATACTTCTTTATTATAAGATGTCGCCAACAAAACAATAAACATCAAACCGAAAACGTGACGCCAACTTAGTGCTCACAGGCAACTATACATGGACAACTACCCACAAATACAGGTGGGAAAAAGGCGCAAATCAAATCAAATGTATTTCTATAGCCCTTCTTACATCAGGGTGTGGTTCTCAATCAGAGGCAGCTGTCTATCGTTGTCTCTGATTGAGAACCACACCCGGCCAGACACCAAGAAATACAAATCATAGAAAAAGGAACATAGAATGCCCACCCAAATCACACCCTGACCAAACCAAAATAGAGACATAAAAAGCTCTCTACGGTCAGGGCGTGACAGTGGTGATCCTAACTGACCTAAGACCGGGAATTTTTACTAGGATTAAATGTCAGGAACTGTGAAACTGAGTTTAAATGTATTTGGCTAAGGTGTATGTAAACTTCCGACTTCAACTGTACTGTATATTGTATACTACAATGTCTATTCTACACTATCTATTGCATCTTAGCCACTCTGTCACTGCTAATCCATATATTTTTTATTTATATATTCTCATCCCATTCCTTTACTAGATTGTGTGTATTAGGTTTTGTTGTGGATTTTGTTAGATATAAGGTTTGTTGTCGAATTGTTAGATATTACCTGTTAGATAATGCTACACTGGCGGATCTAGAAGCATAAGCATTTCGTTACACTCACAATAATATCTGCTAACCATGTGTATGTGACCAATAAAATGTGATTTGATCACATACAAACACACTCACGTGTGTATGAGTACACAGATACTAAACCAGTGGTCACCAACCTTTTTTGAGTCAGAATCACTAACTGATTCCCTAAGCAAACTGAGATCTACCGATCAGATTTTTTTTTAAATATATAAGCCTATGCAACATTAACTTATTACAAATGGTTTTGTAGCAATGAAGTTTGTCCAGTAGGTTATAGGCCCAATACATTATCACTGCATAATGGCTATGCTATAATTGACCAGCCAATTATATATTTAAATATACAGTACCAAAACTATGACATAACCCATATGAAATCATGTGGCAACCAAAAAAGTGTTAAACAAATCCAAATATATTTTATATTTGAGATTCTTCATAGTAGCCACCCTTCACCTTGATGGATAGCTTTGCACACTCTTGGCATTCTCTCAAACAGCTTCACCTGGAATGCTTTCCCAACAGTCTTGAAGGAGTTCCCACATATGCTGAGCACTTGTTGGCTTCTTTTCCTTCACTCTGCTGTCTAACTCAAATCAAATCAAATGTATTTCTATAGCCCTTCTTACATCAGCTGATATCTCAAAGTGCTGTACAGAAACCCAGCCTAAAACCCCAAACAGCAAGCAATGCAGGCGTAGAAGCACGGGGGCAAGGAAAAACTCCCTAGAAAGGCCAAAACCTAGGAAAAAACCTAGAAAGGAACCAGGCTATGAGGGGTGGCCAGTCCTCTTCTGGCTGTGCCGGTTGGAGATTATAACAGAACATGGCCAAGATGTGTTCCCAAACCATCTCATTTGGACTGAGGTAGAGTGATCGTGGAGGCCAGATCATCTGATGCAGCACTCCATCACTCTCCTTCTTGGTCAAATAGCCCTTACACAGCCCTGGAGGTATGTTGGGACATTGTCCTGTTGAAAAACAAATGATAGTCCCACTAAGCGCAAACCAGATGGGGTGGCATATCACTGCAGAATGCTGTGGTAGCCATGCTGGTTAAGTGTGCCTTGATTTCTAAATAAATCACAGACAGTGTCACCAGCAAACCAACCCCACACCGTCACACCTCCTCCATGCTTCACGGTGGGAACCACACATGCGGAGATCATCTGTTCACCTACTCTGCGTCTCACAAAGACACAGCGGTTGGAACCAAAAATCTCACATTTGGACTCATCAGACCAAAGGACAGATTTCCACCGGTCTAATGTCCATTGCTCGTGTTTCTTGGCCCAAGCAAGTCTCTTCTTATTATTGGTGTCCTTTAGTAGTGGTTTCTTTGCAGCAAAATGTAGCATGAAGGCCTGATTCACGCAGTCTCCTCTGAACAGCTGATGTTGAGATGTGTCTGTTACATGAAGTCTGTGAGGTGCAATCTGAAGTGCAGTTAATTGCCGATTTCTGAGGCAGTTAACTCTAATGAACTTATCCTCTGCAGCAGAGGTAACTCTGGGTCTTCCCTTTCCTCTGGTGGTCCTCAAGAGAGACAGTTTCATCATAGCACTTGATGGTTTTTGCAACATTGCGTTCTTGACATTTTCCAGATTGACTGACCTTCATGTCTTAAAGTAATGATGGACCGTCATTTCTGTTTGCTTATTTGAGCTGTTCTTGCCATAATATGGACTTGGTCTTTTACCAAATAGGGCTATCTTCTGTATACCACCCCTACCTTGTCACAACACAACTGATTGGCTCAAACGCATTAAGAAGGAAAGAAATTCCACAAATTAACTTTTAAAAAGGCACACCTGTTAATTGAAACGCATTCCAGGTGACTACCTCATGAAGCTGGTTGAGAGAACTACAAAACTATACAAAGCTGTCATCAAGGCAAAGGGTGGCTACTTTGAAGAATCTCAAATATAAATAATATTTTGATTTGTTTAACACTTTTTTGGTTACTACATGATTCCATATGTGTTATTTCATAGTTGTGATGTGTTCACTATTATTCTACAATGTAGAAAATAGTAAAAATAAGGAAAAACCCTGGAATGAGTAGGTGTGTCCAAACTTTTGACTGGTACTGTATATACTAGGCCGTTTTCAGAGGAAGGCCCAAAAAATTATCAAAGACTCCAATCACCCATGTCATAGACTGTTCTCTCTGCTACCGCACGGCAAGAGGTACCGGAGTGCCAAGTCTAGGACCAAAAGGCTCCTTAAGAGCTTCTACCCCCATGCCTTAGCCGGATCGCCATGCTCCCCTTCCTCAGCCGGCTCGTCAGGCTTTCGTGCATCCGCCGGATCACCAGGCTCCTTTGCCTCAACCGATCTGTCAGGTTCCCGCGCCACAGCTGACTCGACAGGTTTCCGTGCCTCAGCTGGCATGACAGGTTCTCGCGCTTCTGCAGGGGTGACCGGTCCGATCCCCAGGTTCGTCCCCTTTGATGGCGTCCTGTGTCTGGAGCCGCGCGTAAGGGAGGGGTACTACGTATTCTCCCTCTCCGGTCTCTAGGTCATCAGGCTGCTGATTATCCCGCACACCTGTCACCATCGTCTCGCGCACCTGCGCCTCATGACACTCACCTGGACTCCATCACCTCCTTGATTATCTTCACTATATCTGTCCCTCCCCTTGATTCTTTCCTCAGGTGTTATTGACTCTGTTTTCATGTCGGTGCCTTGTTTGTGTTTCGTGTATATTGTTTTGTTTGCTTATTAAAACACTCACTCCCTGTACTTGCTTCCCGACTCTCAGCGAACTCATTACAGTTCTAAAACTTTTGACCTGTAGTGTACATATATTTATTTTTTGTTATTTTCTAAATCGTATTGCTTTTCTACGATTTCTTGGTAAGGTCATGATATCAACGTAAGGTTTGAAAATGTGATCACAGTCATTCCTTTATGTATTGTGATTACCTCGCTCAGTGAGGGATTTTTCTGTGTTCTAATTTCACTAATGTTGATCAGAGAGAGTGATGAGGAGAGGAGGAGGGGTGACTGACCCAAGATCAGCGTCTATTGACAACTTCACTCTACTCCTTGTACAGTGTCTCTGCAGGCCTGGCTCTGTGAAGCCCTAGTTAACCTGGCAGAGCTTAGGAACTACAATGGTAGAGAAAGCAGAGAGGTTAAAGTGATCTCACACACACAGACACACAATCCGCCACGTAAAGAGCAGGGGCCTTGACAAATAGTTTGAATTCATCATCATGAGGCATTCTAGTCTCTAACAGCAAACAGGGGATTGAGGCTTAATCATCAAGACTGCATGGTGTAGTGTGATTCAAAACAGACCTTAATCCACTTATTAATAGACAGTGCAAAGGAAAAACTTCCTAGGTTCCTGAAATGTGTCAGATGGCAACAGTGGAGACAGGACAGACGGGGAGAGATCCTGTCAAGCTAAACCGAAAGCAATGAAATCCAGACATTTGTCAGCTAGACGTTAGACAGACTTATTGATAGATGTTGTGAGGAAAAACGACCTGCAAAACTGTCAGTTTCTGAAAATGTATTGGATAGTGGCTCAGAAGTAAGGAAGGACTAGAAAGTAATGAAATGTCTTTCACAACTGGATAAAGTTATGAAATATAGACATCATTTCTCAGAGAGAGTCGTATGCACAGGTTTGTAGGAATACAGACATGAATGTATAAACAGCTGTTCCGATACTCTCCCATATCTATTCTCAAGGACTTTAGGACCATTGAAATGAAATGCAGAACACATTCCCTTTTCCCCATCTTATGGACAAATTGATTCACTTCAAGTCTTCCTATATCCTTTCATAATTTTACACAGTTTGTTTTCCTGCCCAAATCAACCAAACCACTGCTAGATCCAATGCAACAATCTGAGTGGAGAATGGAAGAAAGTGGAGAAAACGATGCTTCCTCCCTTGCATATATTTGTAAATCAGGATTAAGGACAAATGGTATAGCAGGTTGATTGAATCGGCCGCCCTTCCGTCTTTCTTGCCGTTCTAAACCCCATGGCGGCATCAGGAGGAGGGAGATAAAAGGATTTAGCTCTTCCACAGAGTCACAGCGAGTCTTCTTATCCCTCCGCACCACCACATAGATTGTTTTCAACTAGCCCGACAACACCAGACAATGCCACGCTCTCCAGTCACAAGTGATAGATTTTTAATCCACACTTTGATATCTCCCGATACCACTTTGATATCTCCTGATACCACTTTGATACACAAACAGGGTATCATGGGGTGCTGCGGTGTTGGTGCTGTTAGGGCGATGTGCTGTTCTCACACACGTTTAAATTCCTATCTAGAAGTATGACAAGTCGAGGAAAGGAGCCAGTGGTTTTTGTTTCAGTGAATAGATGTCAAATACCATAGCTCCATAAGAACGGATGCTGCTGATGATTGATATACATGTAATACCCTTGGTAAAACCAAGTATTGAGTTCATATGTTAGAATTAATTGGTAATGTACAAGTGAAAAGGTTGGTTTACTTTTAAGTTTAAGTTTTGACCAATAAGGTCGCTTATTAAGCTGTGGCCAATGGGAGTTGACCTGGTTAACTGGAGGCCTGGGGGAAAAAAGAGAGAGACGTTGAGAAAAGGATGGACATTACATTACGTTGGTGATGAAAAATGATAAAAGATGACGATAAAAGTAGAACAAAACCCATACCTATTGAGTTTTGAAGGGAAATACCTATTTTATTTCATAAGAGAGTTATTATCACTTTGTTGAGAAAGACTTAGTAAAGACTGAAGCTACCGTCTCATGGTGGAGGTATTTGACAGCCTTGAGGTTAGCCTAGTGACACCGAGAGAGAACAGCTTGGGGAAGATTAACGAGTTCATGTTTCAATCTGATATCTGTTACGGCTAAGGAGTACTGTCTGCATTGATAGCTGTGCTCGCTGTGGATCTTGTGAGAAAACCTGCACGAAACTGCCATACTTTGCTGAGGGAATATCTACGAGTAGTGAGTAACCACAACGGTGGGGTGCTTCTGGACTTTAAGTGTGTCGTCATTTTTTGGGGATCTCCAACGCGCGCCCACGGGTTTAGCAAGCTTGAAATGATTTGGACATGGGTTGTGCACGACTCATTAGGGTTTATTATTTACTATTTATTTTGATGTGGTGCATTGAAAATGTAATAATACACATCTTGAACCTTATGTATTTTGCCTTGGTGGAGTCATTTCCTGTTTCAATTTCATTTAATGCATGGGAAAGCAATATACAATAACAAAAATCTATAATCATTCCATCTGAAGTTAATACCCTATTTGTCAACACCCTAGAGAGTTTACAATAGGGATTCTTATTGGAGATGTCCTTCTCTCCTAACATCCCATGTTGTTGTGATATTCTAGGTAAGGTAATATCGTGAGAGTCAAATTCGAGCCTAGTGAGAGGGTTACATACAGTACATGTATACTGTAGGAAGGACTCCCTTCTATTTCTCCACCACACTAATCCATGGAGAAACCTCAGAAGGTGTTGACCACAGAAACAGTGTCTCCAAACAACTATCTTAGCCAATTTTGTGCTAACTCCCTGATGGCTAAGTAAAACATGTGTCTGCTGAGAGAGACTGTGTGTGGGGAAGCAGGTGCAGTCATCTGGTTTTACTTGAAACCACCATGCATGCCTCAACATTCTCCTGGAGAGAACAGTTCCTCAGTGGACCTCCACAGCAGTGAGATGGGTGTGGATGTGTGTACTGGTTCAGTGAGATGGATGTTGATGTGTGTACTGGTTCAGTGAGATGGGTGTTGATGTGTGTACTGGTTCAGTGAGATGGGTGTGGATGTGTGTACTGGTTCAGTGAGATGGGTGTTGATGTGTGTACCGGTTCAGTGAGATGGGTGTTGATGTGTGTACTGGTTCAGTGAGATGGATGTTGATGTGTGTACTGGTTCAGTGAGATGGGTGTTGATGTGGGTACTGGTTCAGTGAGATGGGTGTGGATGTGTGTACCGGTTCAGTGAGATGGGTGTTGGGGCCTGAAACCTGCATTCAGAGACCATGCATGTTGAGTCAGATGGGATAATGCAACTCATCTTTCCCACAAGGACTTTATCACAAACTGGGAAAGGAAGTCATTTGTGTTGAGTGATAATGTTAAAACGCCACTTTCAAAAATGTAATTTATTTTTAGAAGGACTTAAAAGGACGCACCAGATGGAATAACATTACAGGGAATATATAAATAGTAATATCCTCTGTAAGTAATGAAAAGCAACCCTTTAAAGAAGCTGTTCTCTACCCTCTGGGTCCATGTTGAAGTTGCATCAGGAGTAACCACTTTCGGCACAATCCTATCTTTCATGTCTCTATGATATACACTATATATACAAAAGTATGTGGACTCCCCTTCAAATTAGTGGATTTGGCTATTTCAGGCACACCTGTTGCTGACAGGGGTATACAATCAAGCACACAGCCATGTAATCTCCATAGTCAAACATTGGCAGTAGAATAGTCTTACTGAAGAGCTTAGTGACTTTCAACGTGGCACCGTCATAGGATGCTACATTTCCAACTAGTCAAATCGTACATTTCTGCCCTGCTAGAGCTGCCCCGGTCAACTATAAGTGCTGTTATTGTGAAGTGGAAAGGTTTAGGAGCAACAACGGCTCAGAGCAAAGTGGTAGGACACACAAGCTCACAGAACGGGACCGCAATTCTGAAGAGCGTAGCCCTTAAAAATCCTCTCTCCTCAGTTGCAACACTCACTACAGAGTTCCGAACTGCATCTGACAGCACAACGTCAGCACAATAACTGTTCATCGGGAGCTTCATGGGTTTCCATGGCAGAGCAGCCGCACACAAGCCTAAGATCACCACGCGCAATGCCAAGCGTTGGCTGGAGTAAAGCTCGGCCTCTGGAGCAGTGGAAACGTGTTCTCTGGAGTGATGAATCTTGGTTCACCATCTGGCAGTCCGACGGACAAATCTGGGTTTGGCGGATGTCAGGAGAATGCTACCTGCCTCAATGCATAGTGCCAACTGTAAAGTTTGGTGGAGGAGGAATAATGGTCTGGGGCTGTTTTTCATGGTCCCTTAGTTTCGGTGAAGAGAAATATTAACACTACAGCATACAAACAATCCAAGATGGTGTAGCAGTGCAGACGTGGTTTGTCGTCCTCTCGTTTACTTTTTGCATTTTTCGTCTTTTTTGTATATATTTAAATTTATTTTCAATCTCTTTTCCATTTTTAAATTAAATATACCTTCCGGTAACCCGCCTCACCCAATGTGATACGGATCCGCTATTTTGTTTAGACCTTATAGCCAGAACCTCCATCAGTAGCTAACCATCAGAAGCTAACCAGCTAATTAGCTACTAGCTATTTAGTCATTGTTAGCCACTGCTAGCGGCCCTTACCTTCTGCACAGACACCAGCCATTTTTTTTTTGCCTGGATAATACTTGCCAGCCTGCCTGTATCGGATTGTTTTCCCCACTACAACGTCGGATTCCTGCCGTAAACCCTGGACCATTACTCCTGATCATCACAGCTAGCTAGCTGCCACCAAGTGACCCAGCCCCGAAGCTAGCCCTGAGCCAGGCCCACCTCCCGGCCTACTCTGTGATCACTCGGCTACTCAGCCGATGCCTCCAGGAATCTACCCCCAACACGGCTAGAATCTAATACTCCACCGGATCCTTGCCGTAAGCTCTGGACCTTTGCATCGGATCATCGCTGCTAGCTAGCTACCATCAAGTGGCTATAGTGACTAACGCCCCTGCCCCGAAGCAAGCACCAGTTATTCGCGAGCCAGGCGCATCTCCCAGCTAACAAACGAAATTACTACAACTACAATACCTCTTTCGCCACCTGGCCCGGACCCTATGTCGACACGGCGCCCCGCCGTACCACCACGACTGGTCCACCGACGTAACTCCATCCGCTGTTCCCTCAACCGGCCTTTGCCGGACGTCGGAGCAGACGCTTCTACTTACCCCGGCCTGCTAACTTTAAACACTGTGTCTCCTGCGTGCAAGCGTAGTAACGACTACCTAGAGGCTTCCCTGTTTCATCTATTGCTGTACACTGGACCCTATGATCACTTGGCTACATAGCTGATGCCTGCTGGACTGTTCATTTATCACGGTACTCCACTTTGTTTACCTTTGTTTATCTGACGGCCCCTGCCTCGAACCCAGGCCCTGTGTGTAGTTAACTGACCCTCTCTGCCCATTCATCGCCATTTTACCTGTTGTTGTTGTCTTAGCTGATTAGCTGTTGTTGTCTCACCCGTTGTTGTCTTAGCTAGCTCTCCCAATCAACACCTGTGATTGCTTTATGCCTTGCTTTATGTCTCTCTCAAATGTCAATATGCCTTGTACACTGTTGTTTAGGATAGTTATCATTGTTTTAGTTTACTGCGGAGCCCCTAGTCATACTCAACATGCCTCAGATACCTCCTTTGTCCCACCTCCCACACATGCGGTGACCTCACCCAGCATAACTAGCCCGTCCAGAGATGCAACCTCTCTTATCATCACTCGGTGCCTGGGCTTACCTCCACTGTACCCGTACCCCACCATACCCCTGTCTGTACATTATGCCCTGAATCTATTCTACCGCACCCAGAAATCTGCTCCTTTTATTCTCTGTCCCCAACGCTCTAGACAGCCAGTTTTGATAGCCTTCAGCTGTACCCTCATCCTACTCCTACTCCTCCTCTGTTCCTCGGGTGATGTGGAGGTTAACCCAGGCCCTGCGTGTCCCCAGGCACTCTCATTTGTTGACTTCTGTAACCGTAAAAGCCTTGGTTTCATGAATGTTAACATCAGAAGCCTCCTCCCTAAGTTTGTTTCACTCACTGCTTTAGCACACTCCGCCAACCCTGATGTCCTAGCCGTGTCTGAATCCTGGTTTAGGAAGGCCACCAAAAATTCTGAGATTTCCATACCCAACTACAACATTTTCCGTCAAGATAGAACTGCCAAAGGGGGAGGAGTTGCAATCTACTCCAGAGATAGCCTGCAGAGTTCTGTCATACTTTCCAGGTCTATACCCAAACAGTTCGAGCTTCTAATTAAAAAAATGTATCTCCCCAGAAATAAGTCTCTCAATGTTGCCGCCTGTTATAGACCCCCCTCAGCTCCCAGCTGTGCCCTGGACACCATATGTGAATTGATTGCCCCCCCCCATCTATCTTCAGAGTTCGTTCTGTTAGGTGACCTAAACTGGGATATGCTTAACACCCCGGCAGTCCTACAATCTAAGCTAGATGCCCTCAATCTCACACAAATTATCAAGGAACCCACCAGGTACAACCCTAAATCCATAAACATGGGCACCCTCATAGATATTATCCTGACCAACTTGCCCTCCAAATACACCTCTGCTGTTTTCAATCAGGATCTCAGCGATCACTGCCTCATTGCCTGCATCAGCTATGGGTCCACGGTCAAACGACCACCCCTCATCACTGTCAAACGCTCCCTAAAACACTTCTGCGAGCAGGCCTTTCTAATCGACCTGGCCCGGGTATCCTGGAAGGATATTGATCTCATCCCGTCAGTAGAGGATGCCTGGTCGTTCTTTAAAAGAAATTTCCTCACCATCTTAAATAAGCATGCCCCTTTCAAAAAATGTAGAACTAAGAACAGATATAGCCCTTGGTTCACTCCAGACCTGACGGCCCTCGACCAGCACAAAAACATCCTGTGGCGGACTACACTAGCAACGAATAGTCCCTGCGATATTCAACTTTTCAGGGAAGTCAGGAACCAATATAAGCAGTCAGTCAGGAAAGCAAAGGCTAGCTTTTTCAAACAGAAATTTGTATCCTGTAGCTCTAACTCCAAAAAGTTTTGGGACACTGTAAAGTCCATGGAGAATAAGAGCACCTCCTCCCAGCTGCCCACTGCACTGAGGCTAGGTAACACAGTCACCACCAATAAATCCACGATAATCGAGAATTTCAATAAGCATTTCTCTACGGCTGGCCATGCTTTCCTTCTGGCTACCCCAACCCTGGGCAACAGCTCCGCACCCCCTGCAGCTACTTGCCCAAGCCTCCCCAGCTTTGCCTTCATCCAAATCCAGATAGCAGATGTTCTGAAAGAGCTGCAAAACCTGGACCCGTACAATTCACCTGGGCCAGAAAATTTGGACCCTCTCTTTCTAAAATTATCCGCCGCCATTATTGCAACCCCTATTACCAGTCTGTTCAACCTCTCTTTCGTATCGTCCAAGATTCTAAAGATTGGAAAGCTGCCGCCCGCGGTCATCCCCCTTTTCCTAGGGGGTGACACTCTAGACCCGAACTGTTATAGACCTATATCCATCCTGCCCTGCCTTTCTAAAGTCTTCGAAAGCCAAGTTAATAAATAGATCACTGACCATTTCGAATCCCACCGCACCTTCTCCGCTGTGCAATCAGGTTTTCGAGCTGGTCACGGGTGCACCTTAGCCACGCTCAAGATACTAAACTATATCATAACCGCCATTGATAAAAAAAACAATACTGTGCAGCCAATTTCATCGACCTGGCCAAGGCTTTCGACTCTGTCAATCACCGTATTCTTATCGGCAGACTCAACAGCCTTGGTTCCTCAAATGACTGCCTCGCCTGGTTCACCAACTACTTCTCAGACAGAGTTCAGTGTGTCAAATCAGAGGGCCTGTTGTCTGGACCTCTGGCAGTCTCTATGGGGGCACCACAGGGTTCAATTCTCGGGCCGACTCTTTTCTCTGAATGTATATACGATGTCGCTCTTACTGCGGGTGATTCCCTGATCCACCTCTACGCAGACGACACCATTCTGTATACCTCTGGCCCTTCTTTGGACACTGTGTTAACTAACCTCTAACCTCTAAACGAGCTTCAATGCCATACAACACTCCTTCCGTGGCCTCCAACTGCTCTTAAACGCTAGTAAAACCAAATGCATGCTTTTCAACAGTTCGCTGCCCGCACCCGCCCGCCCGACTAGCATCACTACTCTGGACGGTTCTGACTTAGAATATGTGGAAAACTACAAATACCTAGGTGTCTGGTTAGACTGTAAACTCTCCTTCCAGACTCACATTAAACATCTCCAATCCAAAATTAAATCTAGAATCGGTTTCGTATTTCGCAACAAAGCCTCTTTCACTCACGCCGCCAAACATACCCTCGTAAAACTGACTATCCTATCAATCCTCGACTTCGGCGATGTCATTTACAAAATAGCTTCCAATACTCTACTCAGAAAACTGGATGCAGTCTATCACAGTGCCATCCGTTTTGTCACCAAAGCCCCTTATACCACCCACCACTGCGACCTGTATGCTCTAGTCAGTTGGCCCTCACTACATATTCATCGCCAGCCCCACTGGCTTCAGGTTTATCTATAAGTCTATGCTAGGTAAATCTCCGCCTTATCTCAGGATACTGGTCACGATAACAACACCCACCCATAGCACGCGCTCCAGCAGGTATATCTCACTGGTCCACCCCCAAGCCAACACCTCTTTGGCCGCCTTTCCTTCCAGTTCTCTGCTGCCAATGACTGGAACGAATTGCAAAAATCGTTGAACCTGGAGACTTAAATTTCCCTCACTAACTTTTAACATCAGCTATCTGAGCAGGTGTGGTGGTTTGTTGAGATGGGTGTGGAAGAACTTGACTGGCCTGCACAGAGCCCTGACCTCAACCCCATTGAACACCTTTGGGATGAATTGGAACGTCAACTACGAGCCAGGCCTAATCGCCCAACATCAGTGCCCGACCTCCCTAATGCGCTTGTGGTTAAATGGAAGCAAGTCCCCGCAGCAATGTTCCAACATCTAGTGGAAAGCCTTCCCAGAAGAGTGGTGGCTGTTATAGCAGCAAAGGGGGGACCAACTCCATATTAATGCCCATAATTTTGGAATGAGATGTTCCACAAGCAGGTGTCCACATACCAATGGTCATGTAGTGTATATCATAATATCACGATATCGCCACAATATATCATTGTATCATGAGATCTCTACAATATACTGTATCATATTATCTCAAAGAAAATCTTAATATCAATCAATCAATTACTCAATCAATCATAATATAGTCATAATATATTCGTCCCTCACCTCTGAGAACCTCTGGACATCCTGTGTGAGGGTCCCCACACGGCTCCAGTTGTAGAAGTTGAGGAACTTGACCACGGCTGGGTTCACTGCGTTGTCCGACGGAACCGTCCGGAAGAAGTTGGGGTACTTCTTCTTGTCGGCCAGAACAGGGGTTGTTGCCGCAAAGGAGAGCTGGAAAGAAAAGGAAAGGTACAGAATAGTACATTTCTGACCAATAAACGTTGGCTACATTCAGACTGATCCTGGTGTTCTGAAAGTAGGAGTTCAAGCCCAGAGATCTGAGCTTTAGACAGAGGCCTTAAATCGCTATCTGAGATCTGAGCTTTAGACAGAGGTCTTAAATCACCATCTGAGATCTGAGCTTTAGACAGAGGCCTTAAATCACCATCTGAGATCTGAGCTTTAGACAGAGGCCTTAAATCACCATCTGAGATCTGAGCTTTAGACAGAGGCCTTAAATCACCATCTGAGATCTGAGCTTTAGACAGAGGCCTTAAATCGCTATCTGAGATCTGAGCTTTAGACAGAGGTCTTAAATCACCATCTGAGATCTGAGCTTTAGACAGAGGCCTTAAATCACCATCTGAGACCTGAGCTTTAGACAGAGGCCTTAAATCACCATCTGAGATCTGAGCTTTAGACAGAGGCCTTAAATCACCATCTGAGATCTGAGCTTTAGACAGAGGCCTTAAATCGCTATCTGAGATCTGAGCTTTAGACAGAGGTCTTAAATCACCATCTGAGATCTGAGCTTTAGACAGAGGCCTTAAATCACCATCTGAGATCTGAGCTCTAGACAGAGGCCTTAAATCACCATCTGAGATCTGAGCTTTAGACAGAGGCCTTAAATCACCATCTGAGATCTGAGCTTTAGACAGAGGCCTTAAATCACCATCTGAGATCTGAGCTTTAGACAGAGGCCTTAAATCACCATCTGAGATCTGAGCTTTAGACAGAGGCCTTAAATCGCTATCTGAGATCTGAGCTTTAGACAGAGGTCTTAAATCACCATCTGAGATCTGAGCTTTAGACAGAGGCCTTAAATCACCATCTGAGACCTGAGCTTTAGACAGAGGCCTTAAATCACCATCTGAGATCTGAGCTTTAGACAGAGGCCTTAAATCACCATCTGAGATCTGAGCTTTAGACAGAGGCCTTAAATCGCTATCTGAGATCTGAGCTTTAGACAGAGGTCTTAAATCACCATCTGAGATCTGAGCTTTAGACAGAGGCCTTAAATCACCATCTGAGACCTGAGCTTTAGACAGAGGCCTTAAATCACCATCTGAGATCTGAGCTTTAGACAGAGGCCTTAAATCACCATCTGAGATCTGAGCTTTAGACAGAGGCCTTAAATCGCTATCTGAGATCTGAGCTTTAGACAGAGGTCTTAAATCACCATCTGAGATCTGAGCTTTAGACAGAGGCCTTAAATCACCATCTGAGATCTGAGCTCTAGACAGAGGCCTTAAATCACCATCTGAGATCTGAGCTTTAGACAGAGGCCTTAAATCACCATCTGAGATCTGAGCTCTAGACAGAGGCCTTAAATCACCATCTGAGATCTGAGCTTTAGACAGAGGCCTTCGATCGCCATCTGAGGGATTAAGCCATGGCAACTAGGGCAGTCTCAGTGTGTCAGTCGCACGCACGGACGCATGCACGCACACGCACGCCAGATACATACACACACGCCGGGAGGACAGACACACACACACACTCTCTATCTAGTCTGGGAGTCCATCTAGTCTGAACAAATTAACACTCTCACACGTCTGTGGAAACATCAGGGAAGCTCACACCTTCAGAGTGCCCACAGTAATTGTTTGGTGGGAGTGACAGCTGGGATGGACGACATTAACTGACTGACTGACTGACTGACTGACGTGTGTGTTTGTGTTTGTGTTTGTTTGTTTGTGTATTCATGAAAGATTCTGAGACTAAGGTCAAGTTAAAAGTATTCCTCTCTAACAATCGTTTACATGGGTTCTGTTTGGTTCCGTTTCCATTCATTTTCTTTGCACAGAAAAGTTGATACAAATTTGCTGTGTCATTTTTAAATACACCTCGCATATTCAGTTCAAATACTGCACCATAAGCAGGTTTAAATTAATTCAGGTTCCCCCAAAAATTGCTGAACTTTAAAAGAGATACCTTTTTCAGGAAATTACTGCTTTCAAGATTTCAAACAGCAAGGACTGCATTTTATGTAGCAAGCACTAGCTCTGAATACAACACACTAGGCTACTTTCGTCTGTGGAAACATATTCTGAAGTCATGTTTTTCCAGGTACAAGTTGAAAACCAAATCATTGAGTGAACATGGAGACATTCACTGCTATGGAATGTACAACATTTTCACACATCAATGTGTCCTCTCCCTTTGACCAACAGTAGGCCTACAGTATCTTCCACAGTATCTGTCCCTACACTACTCTGGAATTGGAAGGTTCTTTGGCTCTGCTAGTGGGAGGGAGACGAGAGAGAGAGAAACAATTGTCTGTCTGTCTCTGTCTGTCTGTCTGTCTGTCTGTCTGTCTGTCTGTCTGTCTGTCTGTCTGTCTGTCTGTCTGTCTGTCTGTCTGTCTGTCTGTCTGTCTGTCTGTCTGTCTCTGTCTCTCTCTCTCTCTCTCTCCCTCTCTCTCTACTAACTGACAGCCAGCAAACACGAGATGAGAATGACAAAGATACCACCGCACTGTCTCATGTATACTGAAAAAGTAGCGAGCTCTTGACAAAGACATCATTGCAAAGTTAAAACTAGAATTTGGAAAGGTTCACCTTACGTAAATGTTCACCTTACAGTTTGACAAAGAATATTGTGTAGTTGTTTTAAAGGCTTTGTGAAGCCATATACATGAGGGGCGACAGTAAAGTGTTAACAATCATATCGCAGAAAGATAACGTTGAATGGGAGACTTTGGCTTTGCAGAAATTTAGCCTAGTCCTGCCAAATCCGGAATGGTTGCCTCGGTTCCATTAGCATGTTTCGCTAGCTGAGAGAAGAAAACTCGTTGCACTCCAATTTCAATGTGTCCAATCTCTCATTAAATGAATGACTGATATGAATCAACGCAGGGTTAATTACTGAGCAGAAAGAAATTAAGCAGACACACTGATTCATGATAGCGATCAAAAGGAGGATATTATCATTCTGATTGAGGCTAGGGGTGTGTGTGTGTGATTGCGTGCATATTTCTTGGATGCAGGTTTAAGATGAGAGAAGCTAGTCATAGCACCTCCACTCTGGGGTGCTTTGCCGTGATCTTCAAAAGCCAGTCAAGACCAGTCAAGAATAATCTTTTTACTATTTTCAAACATGTATTCTTGTATTATCTCAACTCATATTGATGTCATACAGTATGTACAGTTAGTATATCATTTTGTGGGGAATGTGGTTAATACATTTGATTAATATAGCTTTCATGTTAATTATTTTCTCTACACTGAGAATACATTTCACCATGTACTCCTTATAGTAAACCTCATAACTGGAGATTGACAGAATCCATATGTTGAACCGATGTCAGTCAAACATTTACCAACAACATTCAGCAAATCTACAGCAAACCTCCACCGGCCCATCATGCCTCAGTATTATCCACTCTCTAGAACCCATTTCCTTTGGGCGCCCTGTTGTTTCCCAAACCATCAGTTGAGGACCCTGGAACAACACACGGATTACAAGCGTCAATTAAGGAGAGAGGAGACCCTTTATTTCAGTACCAGTGCTAAATCCAAAATCACCCACCAGTTTTAAAAGGGCTTTACTGGGTCTTTCCGCTGTAGTTTTAATCTCCGTTTAGCTACGGCTGTTTTCTACACCCACACCGGGAGAAGCTCCCATGGGTCTCCAATGAGAACCAGTGATTTTTTGCCCAAACACATTGATTGGGTTGAAGCCTCCTGTGATAGCCCGGGGAGAAAGGGGAAAGGGGGGTCAGGAGAGTTGCTGTGGTAATTATATACCTTGGGTAAACTACAGGAAAATCAGATACACAACTATAAGCGCTTGATTGGAACCCACATATGGATATAACATAGTATGATCACAGAATGACTGTTGTAAAACACCTATTACTATTACTACTACAACCACTTCTGCTAGCACTACCAATACTATTACCACTACTACTACTACTACTACAACCACTACTGCTAGCACTACCACTACTATCACCACTACTACTACTACTACTTCTACTACTTTTTAATGATTAATTGTATTTACTACTACTACTACTACTACTACTACTATTACTACTACTAGTAGTACTACTACTATTGTTGCTACAACTATTACTGCCACTGCTGCTGCTACTGCTACTACTACTACTACTACTACTGCTATGACGAATATTACTGCTAATACAACTACTACTACCACTACTACCACTACTACTACTACTACTATTACTACTAGTACTACTACTACCACAACGATGGAAACTATAACTATAACTCAGGCGTTTGGAAATTGTTACCAAGGATGAGCCATACTTGTAGAGGTCTATAATTTTTTTTCTGAGGTCTTGGCTGATTTCTTTTGATTTTCCCATGATGTCAAGCAAAGAGGCACTGAGTTTGAAGGTAGGCCTTGAAATACATCCACAGGTACACCTCCAATTGACTCAAATGATGTCAATTAGCCTATCAGAAGCTTCTAAAGCCATGACATAATTTTCTGGAATTTTCCAAGCTGTGTAACGGCACAGTCAACTTAGTGTTTGTAAACTTCTGACCCACTGGAATTGTGATACAGTGAATTATAAGTGAAATAATCTGTCTGTAAACAATTGTTGGAAAAATTACTTGTGTCATGCACAAAGTAGATGTCCTAACCGACTTGCCAAAACTATCATTTGTTAACAAGAAGTTTGTGGAGTGGTTGAAAAACGAGTTTTAATGACTCCAACCTAACTGTTCTACTACTACTACTACTGCAACTACTACTACTACTTCTACTACTTCTACAGTACTACTACCACTCATACTACCAACTAGTAGAATAAGAGGTGCAGTTAACAAAGACATTAAGTTCATAGTTCTATGGCTATGGGTTGAATTAAGTTCCACCCTGAGAGCCCATATCAGCCCAGCAGTGTGATTTTTGAAGGGAATTGCCGGTTATTGTTATTTTTCACATTGGTCTTGCACAGAGGTGTGACTCTAGGACCCCAGGTAAATGATCCTGTTTAGATTCAGGGCCAAGTGGTTATTATAGGTCACTAGCTGAGAAAATCTATTGTTGGATTTGAGGTAACAAGTCAAGGTTGCCTTTCTGTCTCCAAATCAATCTGAAGCTGCCCATGGTGCAGACGGTTTGGTGAGAAAGTCATCATCTGAAATTATCTCAAACACAGCTGACAAAATGGGTCAGTCTTTGACTAAATACAGTAGAGTGTTTTATTCATATGGAAGACTTAAAATAGCGCTATGATATCACATATCTGAGAGTGCTGTCTTACATAACACGATTTAAAAAGGTCTATTCAAATGTAATGGCCCTCTTTGGTGCACACACACACGCAAGATTGACATTCTTTACAAGCCACCATAATGGAGCTGCAGGTAGCCCTCCTTTCCATCAACTCCTAGTAATCCCCTTTAACCTACACACACACACACACACACACACACACACACACACACACACACACACACACACACACACACACACACACACACACACACACACACACACACACACACACACACACACACACACACACAAACACACACACACACACACACACACACACACACACACACACACACACACACACACACACACACACACACACACACAAACACACACACACACACACACACACACACACACACACACACACACACACACACACACACACACACACACAGCTCAGCAGGTAGATAGACAGGGCCACATGGACAACCTGTGTCTCCACTCTCCTCTCCATCAGGCTCCCAGTGCCAATGTTAATTAAAGCTGTAGAGATTGGGCCTCTGTCTGAGACTCCCCACCCACTGCAAGGTCACTGGGGCTTTGGTAATGAGGGTATGTCCCAAATGGCATCCTATTACTTATATAGTACACTACTTTTGACCAGGGCCCATAGGGAATAGGGTGCCATTTGGGACACTCTACGTCTGGGGATTATTAGAACCACGGTAGTATTACAGAATGATGTATTTGAGAATATCTGTGTGAATTACTTAGTGATACGATTGCTGGGGAAATCTATTGAGACGCGATTATAAATACAATGTGTAGTTTGAGAGAATATAAAGCCTGTTTGCTTTCTGTCTGTCTTCCATTTTGAATTATTCAACAGTTGAAATCAAGTGATGTGGATATAAGAGAATGACAGAGAAGAAGAGAAAAATGAAAATAATGAAAGCATATAAGAGAGAGGTTGATACTGCATATAGAAAAAGAGAGAAAGAGAGCTTAGATAGAAAGAAAGAGATAAACAGAGAGAGATCGATAAATGGTCCATTCTCATTCTCAGAGCATGCCTTCTCACTGAATGAAGTCTGCCGTATCAGATTATTTGACACTTGACTGATCAGGTAATTGGAGCTGTCTCGGTGATCAGGTAATAGGGGCTGTCTCTGTGATCAGGTAATAGGGGCTGTCTCTGTGATCAGGTAATAGGGGCTGTCTCCGTGATCAGGTAATAGGGGCTGTCTCTGTGATCAGGTAATAGGGGCTGTCTCTGTGATCAGGTATAGGGGCTGTCTCTGTGATCAGGTAATAGGGGCTGTCTCTGTGATCAGGTAATAGGGGCTGTCTCTGTGATCAGGTAATAGGGGCTGTCTCGGTGATCAGGTAATAGGGGCTGTCTCTGTGATCAGGTAATAGGGGCTGTCTCTGTGATCAGGTATAGGGGCTGTCTCCGTGATCAGGTAATAGGGGCTGTCTCTGTGATCAGGTAATAGGGGCTGTCTCTGTGATCAGGTATAGGGGCTGTCTCTGTGATCAGGTAATAGGGGCTGTCTCTGTGATCAGGTAATAGGGGCTGTCTCTGTGATCAGGCATAGGAGCTGTCGCTGTGATCAGGAACAGGAGCTGTCTCTGTGATCAGGTATAGGAGCTGTCTCTGTGATCAGGTATAGTAGCTGTCTCTGTGATCAGGAATAGGGGCTGTCTCTGTGATCAGGTATAGGAGCTGTCTCTGTGATCAGGTAATAGTAGCTGTCTCTGTGATCAGGAATAGGGGCTGTCTCTGTGATCAGGTATAGGAGCTGTCTCTGTGATCAGGTATAGGAGCTGTCTCTGTGATCAGGTATAGGAGCTGTCTCTGTGATCAGGTATAGGGAGTCAATAGATAAAGTCTCTAAGCCAATTGCACTGACTGAAGCCTGGCAGGGCCAGGTATTGACAATGTTGCAGACTGTCTTCTTAGACTTAGGGTAAAGGTGTGTTATTGACTGTACGTTTGTTTATCTCATGTGTAACTCTGTGTTGTTGTTTGTGTCGCACTGCTTTGCTTTATCTTGGCCAGGTCGCAGTTGTAAATGAGAACATGTTCTCAAATGGCCTACCTGGTTAAATAAAGTTGAAATAAAATAAAATATATTTTTTTTAAAGGGACAGTTTTGACTAACAATGATCTTACCAAGTCAAGTGTCTCTTTGAGGAGGTAGAGAGCTAATTGCCTTGTATAAGGTGAGATAAAGGCTATTATTCTATCTGACATTAATGCTAAGATCGGTGTAATGTCCATAGAAACAACTAGATAAGGCATATGAATAACTTGCCTCTGCGGTGTTACTGCATAATCGTAGATCGTATTTACGTTTACAGTAGAGAAGTTTGCAACCTGTAAAAAGGTAAATTGATCCCACATGAATTAAAGGCGATGGACTCAGTAACCTTTGCCAATACAAGCAGTTAATAGGGAAGGCGTTTACAGATACAGGAGCCTGTAGCTAGCATGGATCAATGCTGAGAGGCGTGATCTGCTAGAGACTGCTCCTGTTACAGAACTATGTGTGTGTGTTCCTTCTTTACAGGGTATTTATGTGGGCTTAACACTAGAGCTGTCTGGCCTTTCAGCCTATAAGTACCTGCTAAAGAACGTTGACAACTTTGCAGGGAGTCCCATTTAGCATATGCATTAAGATGCATATCAACCCGCAAGGTGCACAATCATAAGCACCAACACTTGATAAATGTGCATGAATAAATTGTAAAGGATGAGTTGCATAAATAAATATTTGTGGAAATATATAAGATATAAAAACAATAGTTATTTGTTTAGATAGAGTCAAGGATATGTTTTGTATAATTCCACAAAGTCCTAGTGAAAAACGTAGGCCGATAGCCTATTTTAGTTCCCCTTACAATAAAAACACTACAGTGGAATACATTTGATCATCTGTACTTGTAAATTTGATTAGTAATAGAGTTATAGTAAGTACTACAGTCTAGTTACAGCATCTTTTTTGTTGTGTATTATTAGGGAACAGGTGTTTCTTTAGAAGAAGAAATTAAAAAGATAATAATAATAATAACATAACCAGCTGGGTGCACAGGTGAAATGATTTGACGTATTCCTAAACAAAATCACAAGTTAATGAACAATTGTAAAGGATGAGTGAGAGCTGTGGTACATAGGGGAGAGGAAGAGCAGGACGCGCTGCTGCCTTGGCTGTTTCCTAGGCTGCATCCTTGGCTGCCTCCTTGGCTGCCTCCTTTGCTGTCTAATTGGCTGCATGCTTGGCGGCAGTAGCTTGTTTCTTGGCGTTCATGTGTTTCTCACGAAGCTCACATGCCAGATCCATGATGAAATCTCTCTTGCTGACTGTCTTGTCAAGGCAGTGCTTGTACAACAAGTGCACGTTGATAGCAGCCATGTCGAGCACATTGTAGAACACCACAACAGGCCAGCGGAGAGTTCTTGTCACGGTCGTCGTACGAACTGGAAATATACTCAGACCAACGAGCAGCGGGATTTGGGTTCCACATGTTTAATAAAGGAAACTCACAAAAACAATAAACAGCAAATGAAACGTGAAGCTCAAGCAGTGCTCACAGGCAACTACACACAAACAAGATCCCACCAAAACCAGTGGGGAAATGGCTGCCTAAATATGATCCCCAATCAGAGACAACGATAAACAGCTGCCTCTGATTGGGAACCATACCAGGCCAACATAGAAATAAATGCACTAGATCACCCACCCTAGTCACACCCCGACCTAACCAAAATAGAGAATAAAAAGTCTCTCTATGGTCAGGGCGTGACAGTACTTCCTTTTACAGAGTACAGTCTTGTCATCTGGACATCCACACCAACCTATTGCAGAAAATAAAATTGAACAGAAAGGTTCAAATTATATAGAATAATAACAATAATATTAACATAGTACAATGTAATAAAAGAAGATAATATTTGGTGAATGGCAGATGGAAAGGCTATGTGTATATGGCAGAGTGTTCTGCTTAATTTGTTCGTTCCCTGTTCAGAGCAGGCTAGTCTTCTTTGCCAGACTCCTGTCTCACCGTGGCAGTTGGGACCACCATCTCAGTTGGCCCTGTTCTGGTATTTCTCCGTCGAGGCTCAGGCATCGGAGACGGACGCTCGACTCAGACAAAGACTCTTCATCAGCAACGTCTCAACGTCGATTTCAAGCTCAATATCCGATCCTCCATCTGACTCCAGCTCATCTAAATTCTGCTGCATTCGTTTGGTCCAGCTTGCCATTGTGAACTACACACGTTGTATGTTGTACTCAGTGTCTGATATGACTCTCTGAGGGGAAATTATATATCCATTTACAGGCTTTCATAATAAAATAATTAGACCGCCCACAATTCTTCATCATCATTATACTATTGTTCTAAATTTAGTCATCCTCTTCACCCTCCTCCTCATCCTCATCATTCAGATCATTCAGGCAATTATCAGTTTCTATCTGGTTACTTTCGCCCATTCATCCATTGACGACATTCATTCAGTGCGGAGAGAGACGCGTTAGAGCCTGGGCACCAACGCCCTTTTGGCCCCTTAAGTTAGTAATAGCTGTTTAAAAAACTACTGAGCAATGTAGAATATACATATTTAGGAAAAGTCAGTGAAGAAGCAGGTCAGTGGCCTTTGGCCTATGGTGGTTCTACTGTTAATGAGGCATGACATGTGGAGTCTAAAGATAAATAGTCACGCAATCATGGTATTATACAGTTCAGTGTGTGTGTGTGTGTGTGTGTGTGTGTGTGTGTGTGTGTGTGTGTGTGCGTGCGTGCGTGCGTGCGTGCGTGCGTGCGTGCGTGCGTGCGTGCGTGCGTGCGTGCGTGCGTGCGTGCGTGTGTGTTCTTGCGCAAGTGCACACACAACCTTTAATATTTTGTAATTGTGTCCAGTTAAAGAACATGAATGATATTTCAGATAAATACACTATTTCTTCAATACGTGGTACTACAACACAGGTTGCTTACCTCCAAACACTGATCAAGACCCTGGATCAAATATTGATTACTCCATAAATTTGGTAGAACCACATAATCAATAACACAGATGGACACAAATAATTTAAAACAAGGTTAAACACTCAAGATGATAGAATCCTCTTCAAACATCACTCTATTCAAAATGTGAATAACCACAAGATCTAAATGTAAAATGTAGCATTCCTATTGGCCAGGCATTAGGGAAGCATGAAGCTGCAAAGCTTTATGGGATATCGATTGGACATGATTAGTCATACTATCAACAAACTATCTGTTAATAAGCAACTGCTTGCTAAGGTTACAGTTAGGGTTAGGTTTAGAATAAGGGTTAGGGTAAGGGTTAAGTTCAGGGTTAGGATAAGGGTCAAGGTTTCAAGTTTAAAGTTGTATTAGTCATATGTACGGGATACACATGGTATACACTGTCCAATGAAATGCTTACTTGCAGGTTCCTTCTTGACAATGCAACAATAATAAGAAATAATAAAATATAATATGAACATAAGGTAAATGGCTCAGTAGAATAGAATAAAGATTTTGGCATAAGTATAGGCATTAGGGTTAGGGTTAACATATAGTTAGTTGAAATGTTACTGATAGGCTGTACATGACACCATCCAATACGACACCATCCAATATGTGAGACCATTATTAGATGATACCTGGGACACCATGCAGTATGTGAGACCATTAATGGATGACACCTCAGACACCATGCAGTATGAGACTCTGATTGGATGACAGGTCAGACACACACCATGCAGTATCGGAGGCAGGGCCGTGCACAGACCTTAAGCTCATTTAAACCAATATTGCAAGCTCTGATATTGCTAAAATGTGGAATATAAATAGTAAATTGTCTGCTCTACATGCACAAACAAACAGCATTAGGATGTCTTACAGTCTTTTGGGAAAATAGACCTATAAACATACAGATACAATAGGCAGAAATATCAACTATTAATATTTATCACTTCTTGCTAGCTGTTCAATAGACAACTTTGTAAGTAGAATTTGCTCTCATCAGTCCTATATGGTCCTGCCTGACATAAATACATACAGTAACATGTTGTGACTATTGTAATAGGCTCTAAGGCAAGTTGGCTCAGACACTGAAAACTGTCATTTTTTTCCAGTCAAAGATTCCTCTGTGATGTTTATATATGCAGCCCCTGCTCTTGCAATTCCTTAATTAAGGGAGCATATGGATCCAAAATACAATATGGCTGCCACAATATCATTAAATGGTGGTTTAATCACCTGTACATGTACACAAGACATTTTTCAGATTTGTGTGTACTTCAACCATGTTAGGAATCCAATATGCCTTCCACAATTACACTCAAACACCTTTATCTGGATATATAAAATGGCAGCAGAACAGACTGCTTTCCATCGCAAAACCAAGCATTCCAAGTCAAGAATGGCAACACCAAGCATTCCAAGTCAAGAATGGCAAAACCAAGCATTCCAAGTCAAGAATGGCAACACCAAGCATTCCAAGTCAAGAATGGCAAAACCAAGCATTCCAAGTCAAGAATGGCAACACCAAGCATTCCAAGTCAAGAATGGCAAAACCAAGCATTCCAAGTCAAGAATGGCAACACCAAGCATTCCAAGTCAAGAATGGCAAAACCAAGCATTCCAAGTCAAGAATGGCAACACCAAGCATTCCAAGTCAAGAATGGCAACACCAAGCATTCCAAGTCACGATTATCTGAGGATCAATGGGAGGCTCCAACGAAAGGAAAGAGAATCCAACCCTGTATTCTGACACCCTCTCCCTAGCTCTTCCACTGGGCACAGACGTCAGTTCAACATTTAGTTTTGATTCAAATTTGGTTGAGTTGTCAACTAACTTGATTTGAACGTGAAATCAACAAAACATTTCACCATGTTATTGGATTTAGGTTAAAAGTAGGTGAAAAAATATGAAATGACCTGTTGCAAATGAGTAGAAACAACATTGATTCAACCAGTCTGGGCTACAACTTTCCCCCATTTTGGTTTAACTTGCACCTCCAGGGTTGGGCTCTTAAGACACCTCCTTATCATTTAGAAGTAAAAACTCCACAACTGGGCATTGGAAAGATCTAAGGGGAGGTCTATTTGTGACAACCGTTTCCCAGACTCTCCTTGACAACCTGAGAACCAACCATTCCACTGCTGGAGTATCCCCAGTGTCATTCAGGCTGGGATAACATTCCAGTTAGTCAATAAGTCTCTTTAGCATGCAAGCTGCATCTGTTGGCTGCCTATCCCAAACTGTAGTCATACAGGAAGAATGCCCTTGTCACTGTAGCTTGCCCAGAAGGACCAGTTAGCTGTGCAAGCTTGTCAGGCCCCAGAACTACAACCACCACTGGCTGCTTGTCAGGCCCAAGAACTACAACCACCACTGGCTGCTTGTCAGGCCCCAGAACTACAACCACCACTGGCTGCTTGTCAGGCCCAAGAACTACAACCACCACTGGCTGCTTGTCAGGCCCAAGAACTACAACCACCACTGGCTGCTTGTCAGGCCCAAGAACTACAACCACCACTGGCTGCTTGTCAGGCCCAAGAACTACAACCACCACTGGCTGCTTGTCAGGCCCAAGAACTACAACCACCACTGGCTGCTTGTCAGGCCCCAGAACTACAACCACCACTGGCTGCTTGTCAGGCCCCAGAACTACAACCACCACTGGCTGCTTGTCAGGCCCCAGAACTACAACCACCACTGGCTGCTTGTCAGGCCCCAGAACTACAACCACCACTGGCTGCTTGTCAGGCCCAAGAACTACAACCACCACTGGCTGCTTGTCAGGCCCAAGAACTACAACCACCACTGGCTGCTTGTCAGGCCCAAGAACTACAACCACCACTGGCTGCTTGTCAGGCCCCAGAACTACAACCACCACTGGCTACTTTGTTTCTTTACCCTGTTAGGAGACACATGTCCTGGTCAGCTCAAAGACGTTGAATCAATCTTGCACACTTGGTTTTAGTGGGGAAAAGAGGACTGTACATATACACTACCAGAGTAGCTGACTGTTGTATTAAGGTTGCTTTCCTGTAAATGTGTTTTAAGCTGCTGTGTGCTTGTCTTGTGAAAGGCTTGTTATTATTGTTGATATGCTGTAAGTGTGCGAATGAGATTAAACCATGAACACACAAGGTTAAAAGAAAAAAGACAGAATAACACAATACAAAATTAACAAGGGCTACTTACAGTTGAAGTCAGAAGTTTACATACACCTTAGCCAAATACATTTAAACTCAGTTTTTCACAATTCCTGACATTTAATCCTAGTAAAAATGCCCTGTCTTAGGTCAGTTAGGATCACCACTTTATTTTAAGAATGTGAAATGTTAGAATAATAGCAGAGAGAATGATTTATTTCAGAATGTATTTCTTTCATCACATTCCCAGTGGGTCAGAAGTTTACATACACTCAATTAGTATTTGGTAGCATTGCCTTTAAATTGTTTAACTTGGGTCAAAAGATTTGGGTAGCCTTCCACAAGCTTCCCACAATACATTTTGGCCCATTCCTCCTGACAGAGCTGGTATAATTGAGTCAGGTTTGTAGGCCTCCTTGCTCGCACACGCTTTTTCAGTTCTGCCCACACATTTTCTATATGATTGAGGTCAGGGCTTTGTGGTGGCCACTCCAATACCTTGACTTTGTTGTCCTTAAGCCATAGTATATCACCCACATACTGTCCACAGCTATATGGCTCATTAACACCATATCACCCACATACTGTCCACAGTTATATGGCTCATTAACACAATATCACCCACATACTGTCCACAGTTATATGGCTCATTAACACCATATCACCCACATACTGTCCACAGTTATATGGCTCATTAACACCATATCACCCACATACTGTCCACAGCTATATGGCTCATTAGCACCATATCACCTATATACTGTCCACAGCTATATGGCTCATTAGCACCATATCACCCACATACTGTCCACAGCTATATGGCTCATTAACACAATATCACCCACATACTGTCCACAGCTATATGGCTCATTAACACAATATCACCCACATACTGTCCACAGCTATATGGCTCATTAACACCATATCACCAATACACTGTCCACAGTTATATGGCTCAATAGCACCATATCACCCACATACTGTCCACAGCTATATGGCTCATTAACACAATATCACCCACATACTGTCCACAGCTATATGGCTCATTAACACCATATCACCAATACACTGTCCACAGTTATATGGCTCATTTACACCATATCACCAATACACTGTCCACAGCTATATGGCTCATTAACACCATATAACCCACATACTGCCCACAGCTATATGGCTCATTAGCACAATATCACCCACATACTGTCCACAGCTATATGGCTCATTAACACCATATAACCCACATACTGTCCACAGCTATATGGCTCATTAACACCATATCACCAATACACTGCCCACAGCTATATGGCTCATTAGCACAATATCACCCACATACTGTCCACAGCTATATGGCTCATTAGCACAATATCACCCACATACTGTCCACAGCTATATGGCTCATTAACACCATATAACCCACATACTGTCCACAGCTATATGGCTCATTAACACCATATCACCAATACACTGCCCACAGCTATATGGCTCATTAACACCATATCACCAATACACTGCCCACAGCTATATGGCTCATTAACACCATATCACCCATATACTGTCCACAGCTATATGGCTCATTAACACCATATCACCAATACACTGTCCACAGTTATATGGCTCATTTACACCATATCACCAATACACTGTCCACAGCTATATGGCTCATTAACACCATATAACCCACATACTGCCCACAGCTATATGGCTCATTAGCACAATATCACCCACATACTGTCCACAGCTATATGGCTCATTAACACCATATAACCCACATACTGTCCACAGCTATATGGCTCATTAACACCATATCACCAATACACTGTCCACAGCTATATGGCTCATTAACACCATATCACCCATATACTGTCCACAGCTATATGGCTCATTAACACCATATCACCAATACACTGTCCACAGCTATATGGCTCATTAACACCATATCACCCATATACTGTCCACAGCTATATGGCTCATTACACAATGGTTGCATCCCAAATGACACCCTATTCACTATGAAGTGCGCTACTTTTCACCAGGGTCCAGAGGGGCTAGCCACAGCTAGGGCTCATTAACACCATACCACCCATAACACTGGAGATATACGAGAGATGGGGGATAGATATGAGAGATGGGGAGAGATACAAGAGATGGGTGAGAGATATGAGAGATGGGGGAGAGCTACGAGAGATGGGGGAAAGATATGAGAGATATGAGCGATGGGGAGAGATATGAGAAATAGGGGAGAGATACGAGAGACGGCTGAGAGATATGAGAGATGGGTGAGAGATATGAGAGATGGGGGGAGAGATATGAGAGATGGGGGAGAGATAAGAGAGATGTGTGAGAGATATGAGAGATGGGGAGAGATACGAGAGATGGGGGAGAAATACGAGAGATGGGGGAGAGATACGAGAGATGGGGGAGAGATACGAGAGATGGGGGAGAGATACGAGAGATGGGGGAGAGATACGAGAGATATGAGAAATGGGGAGATATGAGAGATGGGGGAGAGATACGAGAGATATGAGAGATATGAGAGATAAGGGAGAGATACGAGAGATGGGTGAGAGATATGAGAGATGGGGGAGAGATACGAGAGATGGGGAAAGATACGAGAGACGGGGTAGATATATGAGAGATGGGGGAGAGATGAAGGAGAGATATGAGAGATGGGGAAGAGATATGAGAGATGGGGGAAAGATACGATGGGGGAAAGATACGAGAGATGGGTGAGAGATATGAGAGATGGGGAGAGATATGAGAGATGGGGGAGAGATATGAGCGATGCGAGAAGGAGGAGAGATATGCGAGATGGGGGAGAGATATGCGAGATCGGGGAGAGATATGATAGATGAGGGAGCGATACGAGAGATCGGGGAGAGATATGATATATGGGGGAGTGATATGAGAGATGGGGGAGAGATATGAGAGATGGGGGAGGGATATGAGAGATGGGGGAGAGATATGAGCGATGGGGGAGAGATATGAGAGATGGGGGAGAGAGATGCGAGATGGGGAGAGAGATGCGAGATGGGGAGAGATATGCGAGATGGGGAGGGATATGAGAGATGGGGGAGAGATATGAGAGATGGGGGAGAGATATGAGAGATGGGGGAGAGAGATGAGAGATGGGGGAGAGATATGAGAGATGGGGGAGAGATATGAGAGATGGGGGAGAGAGATGAGAGATGGGGGAGAGATATGAGAGATGGGGGAGAGATATGAGAGATGGGGGAGAGATATGAGAGATGGGGGAGAGATATGAGAGATGGGGGAGAGATATGATATATGGGGGAGAGATATGAGAGATGGGGGAGAGATATGAGAGATGGGGGAGAGATATGAGAGATGGGGGAGAGAGATGAGAGATGGGGGAGAGATATGAGAGATGGGGGAGAGATATGAGAGATGGGGGAGAGATATGATATATGGGGGAGAGATATGAGAGATGGGGGAGAGATATGAGAGATGGGGGAGAGATATGAGAGATGGGGGAGAGATATAATAGATGGGGGAGAGATATGAGAGATGGGGGAGAGATATGAGAGATGGGGACGATATGCGAGATGGGGAAGAGATGAGAGATGGGGAGAGAGGGGAGAGATACTAGAGGTGGGGGAGAGATAGGAGAGATGGGGGAGAGATACAATGAGATTTACTGTTTATAGCATGTATTTTAGTCATAGGCTGATAATCAAATATCTGCATTGGCAACCATACATGACCAACTGTAGTAGTAGTTCATTTCATTCATCCTTTCACTTGATTTATTTAGTCAGGACAGTCCACTCAGTAACTCAGCAGTAGCTTGAGACAGCCCAATGTTCATGCATCTGTCTCCTTTCCCCTATTCAATAGTACCTTAGACTGACGTGATCAGACTCACTGCAGAAATGTGTGTGTGTACGTGCCTTGCCTGTTTATGTGTGTGGCCATACGTAAACTGAGTAAACCACACGTTAGAAACACATTCCTAATGTGTACTCCTATGCTTCCCACAGATGTGTCAAGTTGGCTGTTTGTCCTTTGGGTGGTGGACCATTCTTGATACACACGGGAAACTGTTGCGCGTGAAAAACCCAGCACCGTTGCAGTCCTTAACACAAAACGGTGTGCCTGGAACCTACTACCATACCCCATTCAAAGGCACTTAAATCTTTGACACACATACACAATCCATGTCTCAATTGTCTCAACACTTCAGAATCCTTCTTTAACCTATCTCCTCTCCATCATCCACACAGATTGAAGTGGATTTAACAAGTGACAACAATGAGGGATCATAGCTTTCACCTGGATTCACCTGGTCAGTCTATGTCATGGAAAGAGTTCCTCATGTTTTGTACAGTCAGTATATGTGAGTCTTGTAGTATGATGCATCTCAGCATGTGTGAATGTGGCAACACACTCTCCAATTATCTGAAGTCAACTGAAGCAACAAAACATGTTTTATTTTAAACTAACGTTAAACTGAGAAAATCTGAGAAAATCTGAGAAAATCTGTTCCCTTCTAGTGCAATTTAACTCTGTGATGTGAATGATTATAGGGAGTCTTTGTACATCTCCGTTCACACACACACACACACACACACACACACACACACACACACACACACACACACACACACACACACACACACACACACACACACACACACACACACACACACACACACACACAAATCCATTAGGATTCTCCATAGGGGAGCCTCCTCGCTGGGCTAGTACCATCTGCACCCACACACAGATATCACAATCGATTTCGCAAGGTATCTGCCTCACAGTTTTCTACATAGCTAGGAGCATTGAGGCGGAGGACAGGAGCGCATTAGAGGGATGGGAATGGGCTCGGTATCTCTCTGCACCTGCAGGAACGAGGGAACGAAAGGAGAGAGAGGAGTTAGAAAGGGGAAGTGGGGTAGAACCCCACCAGACGCAGGGGTACGGCTAGCCACAGGGAAACAAGATACTGATTGAGGACATTTAACCACAGTGATCTAGCTGGTTGTTTAGAGACAGTCCTGTCTAATAGTTTGAAGATGTAATCCAGAGACAAGTTTTTTCTCCATCTCTTTAGCTATCATACTCTAATTCCAGTGATTAGAAAAATAGCTTGTGTTTCTGCCATGTTCTTAATGTGGGATGGAATTGAATAACACTGATGGGGAGAGGTTACATTTACTTGAAAGGTCCCTCTGTGAAGTTACATTATGGGTTTGTGAAGGGACACAGCAGAAAAGCTCTTAGTATCTGTAACTTCTCAGTGGCAAGACCTAAGGGCCATTGTAAACATTTGGGGAATTCGGAAACTATTCAGACCCCTTGACTTTTTCCACATTTTGTTACGTTACAGCCTTATTCTAAAATGGATTATATTGTTTTTATTCCTCATTAATCTACACACAATACCCCATAATGATAAAGCAAAAACAGGTTTAGAAATGTTAGAAAATGTATAACCCCCTCCCCCTAGAAATGCCTTATTCAGACCCTTTACTATGAGACTTGAAATTGAGCTCAGGTGCGTCCTGTTTCCATTGCTCATCCTTGAGATGTTTCTACAACTTGATTGGAGTTCATCTGTGGTAAATTCAATGGATTGGACATGATTTGGAAAGGCACACAACTGTAAGGTCCCACAGTTGACAGTGCATGTCAGGGCAAAAACTAAGACATGAGGTCGAAGGAATTGTCCGTAGAGCTCAGAGAGGATTGTGTCGAGGCACAAATCTGGAGAAGGGTACTAAAACATTTCTGCAGCATTGAAGGTCCCCAAGAACACATTGGCTTCCATCAGTCTTAAATGGAAGAAGTTTGGAACCACCAAGACTCTTCCTAGAGCTGGTCGCCCGACCAAACTGAGCAATTGGGGGAGAAAGGCCTTGGTCAGGGAGGTAACCAAGAACCGGATGGTCACCCTGACAAAGCTCCAGAGTTCCTCTGTGGGGATGGGATAACC
>NW_024058064.1:157500-185000 GCF_016432855.1 Salvelinus namaycush
TGTTAGAATTAGGGTTAAGAGCTAGTTATTGATCCGTCTCCCCGTAGTATCGCTCGCCGCCCACTAAACGTGACGTGTCATGGAGTACACACTGCACACCTCACCGCAGCACACCTCCTAGTTCTGTATGTAATTACCATGTGTTTAGCATGTTACGTTTTCTAAAATATAGATGTAGGCTATTGCAATGGACTGGAGGATCAGTTTGAGAGGAGCTTGAAGGTAATTGACAGTAGTAGAACCAGTGTATCATGATATTGACTAGAGTAGAACCAGTGTATCATGATATTGACTATAGTAGAACCAGTGTATCATGATATTGACTAGAGTAGAACCAGTGTATCATGATATTGACTAGAGTAGGACCAGTGTATCATGATATTGACTGTAGTAGAACCAGTGTATCATGATATTGACTGTAGTAGAACCAGTGTATCATGATATTGACTGTAGTAGAATCAGTCTATCATGATATTGACTAGAGTAGAACCAGTGTATCAAGATATTGACTATAGTAGAACCAGTGTATCATGATATTGACTATAGTAGAGCCAGTGTATCATGATATTGACTGTAGTAGAACCAGTGTATCATGATATTGAGCTCCAGTTGGTAAGACACAGTAGCCTACTCAAATATTGTAGCTAGGCTAAATGGAACTCCATTCAGATGAAAATACTAGTCTCTCATCTGACATATTCATTCATTCACATCTTTCCTCCAGAAGTTGCGATAGACAGACAGAAAGAGAGAGAGAGTGACAGAGGCAGAGAGAGAGACAAAGACAGAGATACAGAGACAGAGAGAGACAGAGAGAGAGAGACAGAGAGAGAGCGACAAAGACAGAGATACAGAGAAAGAGAGAGACAGAGAGAGAGACAAAGACAGATATACAGAGAAAGAGAGACAGAGACAGAGACAGAAGAGATAGAGAATAACTCTAATGGGGACGCCCGACAACTTACAGACTGAAAGGACACTTACAGACTGAAAGGCCCAGTGGTTCTAGTGTTACTAAAATTAAATCCTGCCTTGTGTCAGTTTCTTTTTTTCTATCCTTTATGAAATTAGATACCATCTCTGCATACACACATCCCTGGAAAAATGTAAAGATTGATGCCTGGCTGCACGCTCCTCAAAAAGGAAATTAATGATTGTGTTGCTCTAAATGGAGTCTATAACGGTCTCTGGGCGCATCCCAAATGGCACCCTATTCCCTACATAGTGAATAGGGTGCTATTTGGGACGCGCTTCTCTATGTATAAAGTGAGCTGTGATTGCGTAACCTGAAATCTCTCTGTGTTCCTGCTGCTGGCAGTTGGCCGTGTTTGAATGATTAATGAGCAGATGGTGAACTGTAGACCATTACTGTTCTAGCTCCTTGTTCCTCCATCCCTCTATCCACTCTTTTTTTCCTCCAGGGAGAGAAGAAGGGATTACATTGCACGAGCTGTTATTTCTCTCTGCTTACTTGGTCATCCCTTCATGGACACCCTCCCTCTCACACACATATTGTATAGTACACACACACACACACATTTTGCTGTTATCTCGCATTGTGATGTTCTGACCATGGAAAAATAAAAAATCTATTTTCTGTCAACGGAGATGGACAGGGAAAGCGTTTGTTCAGTGGAGAGTGTATGACCAGGCTCTTTCTCTGAGGAACCAGGCACACACTACTGCAACAATAAAGTATTACATTATCCTATACAGAGAATGACATAGACCCTGGTAGTGTGTACATTACATTATCCTATACAGAGAATGACATAGACCCTGGTAGTGTGTACATTACATTATCCTATACAGAGAATGACATAGACCCTGGAAGAGTGTACATTACATTATCCTATACAGAGAATGACATAGACCCTGATAGTGTGTACATTACATTATCCTATACAGAGAATGACATAGACCCTGGTAGTGTGTACATTACATTATCCTATACAGAGAATGACATAGACCCTGGTAGCGTGTACATTACATTATCCTATACAGAGAATGACATAGACCCTGGTAGCGTGTACATTACATTATCCTATACAGAGAATGGCATAGACCCTGGTAGCGTGTACATTACATTATCCTATACAGAGAATGGCATAGACCCTGGTAGCGTGTACATTACATTATCATATACAGAGAATGACATAGACCCTGGTAGCGTGTACATTACATTATCCTATACAGAGAATGACATAGACCCTGGTAACGTGTACATTACATTATCCTATACAGAGAATGACATAGACCCTGGTGTACATTACATTATCCTATACAGAGAATGACATAGACCCTGGTAGCGTGTACATTACATTATCCTATACAGAGAATGACAGACCCTGGTAGCGTGTATATTACATTATCCTATACAGAGAATGACAGACCCTGGTAGCGTGTACATTACATTATCCTATACAGAGAATGACATAGACCCTGGTAGTGTGTACATTACATTATCCTATACGGAGAATGACATAGACCCTGGTAGCGTGTACATTACATTATCCTATACAGAGAATGACATAGAGACTGGTAGCGTGTACATTACATTATCCTATACAGAGAATGACAGACCCTGGTAGCGTGTACATTACATTATCCTATACAGAGAATGGCATAGACCCTGGTAGTGTGTACATTACATTATCCTATACAGAGAATGGCATAGACCCTGGTAGCGTGTACATTACATGCATTATCCTATACAGAGAATGACATAGACCCTGGTAGCGTGCACATTACATTATCCTATACAGAGAATGCCATAGACCCTGGTAGTGTGTACATTACATTATCCTATACAGAGAATGACATAGATCCTGGTAGCGTGTACATTACATTATCCTATACAGAGAATGACATAGACCCTGGTAGCGTGTACATTACATTATCCTATACAGAGAATGGCATAGACCCTGGTAGCGTGTACATTACATGATCCTATACAGAGAATGACATAGACCCTGGTAGCGTGTACATTACATTATCCTATACAGAGAATGGCATAGACCCTGGTAGCGTGTACATTACATGCATTATCCTATACAGAGAATGACATAGACCCTGGTAGCGTGTACATTACATTATCCTATACAGAGAATGACATAGACCCTGGTAGCGTGTACATTACATTATCCTATACAGAGAATGGCATAGACCCTGGTAGCGTGTACATTACATGATCCTATACAGAGAATGACATAGACCCTGGTAGCGTGTACATTACATTATCCTATACAGAGAATGACATAGACCCTGGTAACGTGTACATTACATTATCCTATACAGAGAATGACATAGACCCTGGTAGCGTGTACATTACATTATCCTATACAGAGAATGACATAGACCCTGGTAGCGTGTACATTACATTATCCTATACAGAGAATGACAGACCCTGGTAGCGTGTATATTACATTATCCTATACAGAGAATGACAGACCCTGGTAGCGTGTACATTACATTATCCTATACAAAGAATGGCATAGACCCTGGTAGTGTGTACATTACATTATCCTATACAGAGAATGACATAGAGACGGGTAGCGTGTACATTACATTATCCTATACAGAGAATGACAGACCCTGGTAGCGTGTACATTACATTATCCTATACAAAGAATGGCATAGACCCTGGTAGCGTGCACATTACATTATCCTATACATAGAATGGCATAGACCCTGGTAGCGTGCACATTACATTATCCTATACATAGAATGACATAGACCCTGGTAGCGTGTACATTACATTATCCTATACAGAGAATGACATAGACCCTGGTAGTGTGTACATTACATTATCCTATACAGAGAACGGCATAGACCCTGGTAGCGTGCACATTACATTATCCTATACATAGAATGCCATAGACCCTGGTAGCGTGTACATTACATTATCCTATACAGAGAATGACATAGACCGTGGTCGCATGTACATTACATTATCCTATACAGAGAATGGCATAGACCCTGGTAGCGTGTACATTACATGCATTATCCTATACAGAGAATGACATAGACCCTGGTAGCTTGCACATTACATTATCCTATACAGAGAATGCCATAGACCCTGGTAGCGTGTACATTACATTATCCTATACAGAGAATGACATAGACCCTGGTAGCGTGTACATTACATGATCCTATACAGAGAATGGCATAGACCCTGGTAGCATGCACATTACATTATCCTATACATAGAATGCCATAGACCCTGGTAGCGTGTACATTACATTATCCTATACAGAGAATGACATAGACCCTGGTAGCGTGTACATTACATGATCCTATACAGAGAATGGCATAGACCCTGGTAGCGTGTACATTACATGCATTATCCTATACAGAGAATGACATAGACCCTGGTAGCGTGCACATTACATTATCCTATACAGAGAATGCCATAGACCCTGGTAGCGTGTACATTACATTATCCTATACAGAGAATGACATAGACCCTGGTAGCGTGTACATTACATTATCCTATACAGAGAATGACATAGACCCCGGTAGCGTGTACATTACATGATCCTTTACAGAGAATGACGTAGACCCTGGTAGCGTTTACATTACATTATCCTATACAGAGAATGACATAGAGCCTGGTAGCGTGTACATTACATTATCCTATACAGAGAATGACTTAGACCCTGGTAGAGTGTACATGCTCTTTATATAGACAAGCAGAAATCCCGACAGGCAGTTCAGCCTTTGGTGTCACAGAGGTCTCCACACAGAGGTCACACAGAGGTCTCCACACAGAGGTCTCCACACAGAGGTCTCCACACAGACACATCTGTCTCTGTCTGTACAGCAGCAGACATCTGTCCTCATATATTATTTTTTCTCTTCCATTTGCTGGAAAAACCATTTGCAGTCCATACTTAAGGGACCTTTCCCTTTCAGCCATTTAGTTCAATATGCTTAGCTGCATGTTTTCCCCCTGCTTTTCAATTACATTGTTGATGAGGGGCGTATAAATAAACAATGAGCACATTTAACAGACACACAACTAGGCTAGAGGAGGGGAAAGCCAAACCCTCCCCTAACCCGGACGACGCTGGGCCAATTGTGCGCCACCCCATGGGTCACCCGGTCGCGGCCGGCTGCAACAGAGCCTGGAATCTAACCCAGAATCTCTAATGACAGCTAGTACTGCGCCACTCGGGAGGCCATACAGAGCTACATAGTTGCAGAGTTACAGAGCTACAGAGATACCGAGCTACAGAGCTACAGTTACAGAGCTACAGAGTTACAGTTACAGAGCTACAGAGTTACAGAGCTACAGAGTTACAGAGTTACAGAGTTACAGAGTTACAGAGCTACAGAGTTACAGGGCTACAGAGTTACAGAGTTACAGAGCTACAGAGTTACAGAGCTACAGAGTTACAGAGCTACAGAGCTACAGAGCTACAGAGTTACAGAGTTACAGAGCTACAGAGCTACAGAGTTACAGAGTTACAGAGTTACAGAGTTACAGAGTTACAGAGCTACAGAGCTACAGAGTTACAGAGTTACAGGGCTACAGAGTTACAGAGTTACAGAGCTACAGAGCTACAGAGTTACAGAGTTACAGAGTTACAGAGCTACAGAGTTACAGAGCTACAGAGCTACAGAGTTACAGAGCTACAGAGCTACAGAGTTACAGAGTTACAGAGCTACAGAGTTACAGAGCTACAGAGCTACAGAGTTACAGAGCTACAGAGTTACAGAGTTACAGAGTTACAGAGTTACAGGGCTACAGAGTTACAGAGTTACAGAGCTACAGAGCTACAGAGTTACAGAGCTACAGAGCTACAGAGTTACAGTTACAGAGCTACAGAGTTACAGAGTTACAGAGCTACAGAGTTACAGAGTTACAGAGCTACAGAGCTACAGAGCTACAGAGTTACAGAGCTACAGAGTTACAGAGTTACAGAGCTACAGAGTTACAGAGTTACAGAGCTACAGAGCTACAGAGTTACAGAGCTACAGAGTTACAGAGTTACAGAGCTACAGAGCTACAGAGTTACAGAGCTACAGAGCTACAGAGTTACAGAGCTACAGAGAGAACATACCTTTCCATTCCACTGAACATAAAGTGTTTGATGCTTTTTCACCGCATTTAGACTGGTGGAATTTTTCGGGGGAAGGAAGGATGCAGACAGGATGCGTTGGCCGCTGAAGCAAGATATTACATTACTGGTCAACAAGGCTATATGGAATATAATACTACAACACTGCTGCTGGAGAAGTTACAGTGACTCGCCCAAAGTCTTGAGGCTGGGCGGCCCGTAATTGGTTATACATCCGTGAAAGTGCTCCCTTGAAATCAATATTACTGGCAGGCCCATTTCCTTTCTCTCTCTCTCTCTCATTCATAAAAAAAACAAATCCTCCATATTCATTTATAATGTCCTGGAGATTGGGACAGCTCTCTCCACACATTACACCGCCACGTCCCCTCTCTCTCCTATCCCAGTATGAGTAATTCAATTTACAGCCCATCAGTGGTCGGTCTGCTCAGACAGAGTGCTGTTCAGCTCACCTTGATATCTCTCTCTATCTCTCTATCTCTCTGTGTACACAGATCTGGCTCCCATGTAGAGCTGTGTCTCTCACTATGGCTTGGACTGTGTATACTGTGGTTGTGTAGCAAATGGGAGCCTATTCCCTATATAGATGGCGCCCTATTCCCTATATAGATGGCAGCCTATTCCCTATATAGATGGTGCCCTATTCTCTATATAGATGGCAGCCTATTCCCTATATAGATGGTGCCCTATTCCCTATATAGATGGCAGCCTATTCCCTATATAGATGGCAGCCTATTCCCTATATAGATGGCAGCCTATTCCCTATATAGATGGTGCCCTATTCCCTATATAGATGGCAGCCTATTCCCTATACAGATGGCAGCCTATTCCCTATATAGATGGCAGCCTATTCCCTATATAGATGGCAGCCTATTCCCTATATAGATGGCAGCCTATTCCCTATATAGATGGCAGCCTATTCCCTATATAGATGGTGCCCTATTCCCTATATAGATGGCAGCCTATTCCCTATATAGATGGCAGCCTATTCCCTATATAGATGGCAGCCTATTCCCTATATAGATGGCAGCCTATTCCCTATATAGATGGTGCCCTATTCCCTATATAGATGGTGCCCTATTCCCTATATAGATGGCAGCCTATTCCCTATATAGATGGTAGCCTATTCCCTATATAGATGGCAGCCTATTCCCTATATAGATGGCAGCCTATTCCCTATATAGATGGTGCCCTATTCCCTATATAGATGGCAGCCTATTCCCTATATAGATGGTGCCCTATTCCCTATATAGATGGTGCCCTATTCCCTATATAGATGGCAGCCTATTCCCTATATAGATGGCAGCCTATTCCCTATATAGATGGCAGCCTATTCCCTATATAGATGGCAGCCTATTCCCTATATAGATGGCAGCCTATTCCCTATATAGATGGTGCCCTATTCCCTATATAGATGGCAGCCTATTCCCTATATAGATGGCAGCCTATTCCCTATATAGATGGTGCCCTATTCCCTATATAGATGGCAGCCTATTCCCTATATAGATGGCAGCCTATTCCCTATATAGATGGCAGCCTATTCCCTATATAGATGGCAGCCTATTCCCTATATAGATGGCAGCCTATTCCCTATATAGATGGCAGCCTATTCCCTATATAGATGGTGCCCTATTCCCTATATAGACGGTGCCCTATTCCCTATATAGATGGTGCCCTATTCCCTATATAGATGGCAGCCTATTCCCTATATAGATGGTAGCCTATTCCCTATATAGATGGCAGCCTATTCCCTATATAGATGGCAGCCTATTCCCTATATAGATGGTGCCCTATTCCCTATATAGATGGCAGCCTATTCCCTATATAGATGGCAGCCTATTCCCTATATAGATGGCAGCCTATTCCCTATATAGATGGCAGCCTATTCCCTATATAGATGGCAGCCTATTCCCTATATAGATGGCAGCCTATTCCCTATATAGATGGCAGCCTATTCCCTATATAGATGGTGCCCTATTCCCTATATAGATGGTGCCCTATTCCCTATATAGATGGCAGCCTATTCCCTATATAGATGGTAGCCTATTCCCTATATAGATGGCAGCCTATTCCCTATATAGATGGCAGCCTATTCCCTATATAGATGGTGCCCTATTCCCTATATAGATGGCAGCCTATTCCCTATATAGATGGTGCCCTATTCCCTATATAGATGGTGCCCTATTCCCTATATAGATGGCAGCCTATTCCCTATATAGATGGCAGCCTATTCCCTATATAGATGGCAGCCTATTCCCTATATAGATGGCAGCCTATTCCCTATATAGATGGCAGCCTATTCCCTATATAGATGGCAGCCTATTCCCTATATAGATGGTGCCCTATTCCCTATATAGATGGTGCCCTATTCCCTATATAGATGGCAGCCTATTCCCTATATAGATGGCAGCCTATTCCCTATATAGATGGCAGCCTATTCCCTATATAGATGGCAGCCTATTCCCTATATAGATGGTGCCCTATTCCCTATATAGATGGCAGCCTATTCCCTATATAGATGGCAGCCTATTCCCTATATAGATGGCAGCCTATTCCCTATATAGATGGCAGCCTATTCCCTATATAGATGGCAGCCTATTCCCTATATAGATGGTGCCCTATTCCCTATATAGATGGCAGCCTATTCCCTATATAGATGGCAGCCTATTCCCTATATAGATGGCAGCCTATTCCCTATATAGATGGAAGCCTATTCCCTATATAGATGGTGCCCTATTCCCTATATAGATGGCAGCCTATTCCCTATATAGATGGCAGCCTATTCCCTATATAGATGGCAGCCTATTCCCTATATAAATGGTGCCCTATTCCCTATATAGATGGAAGCCTATTCCCTATATAGATGGCAGCCTATTCCCTATATAGATGGCAGCCTATTCCCTATATAGATGACAGCCTATTCCCTATATAGATGGAAGCCTATTCCCTATATAGATGGCAGCCTATTCCCTATATAGATGGAAGCCTATTCCCTATATAGATGGCAGCCTATTCCCTATATAGATGGCAGCCTATTCCCTATATAGATGGCAGCCTATTCCCTATATAGATGGCAGCCTATTCCCTATATAGATGGCAGCCTATTCCCTATATAGATGGTGCCGGGAAGAACTATTGGATATAAGAGCGACGTCAACTTACCAACATTACGACCAGGAATACGACTTTCCCGAAGCGGATCCTTTGTTCGGACCACCACCCAGGACATTGGATCTAATCCCAGAGGCCGAACCAAAACATGCACGCCTCCAACTCAATCATCAAGTTTGCTGACGACACAACAGTAGTGAGCTTGATTACCAACAATGACGAGACATCCTACAGGGAGGAGGTGAGGGCATTCGGAGTGTGGTGTCAGGAAAACAACCTCTCACTCAACGTTAACAACACAAAGATGATCGTGGACTTCAGGGAGGGAGCAACCCCCTATCCACATCGACGGGACAGCAGTGGAGAAAGTGGAAAGTTTTAAGTTCCTCGGCGTAAACATCACAGACAAACTGAAATGGTCCACCCACACAGACAGTGTGGTGAAGAAGGCGCAACACCACCTCTTCAACCTGAGGAGGCTGAAGAAATTTGGCCTATCACCTGAAACCCTCACAAACTTTTACAGATGCACAATTGAGAGCATCCTGTTGGGCTGTATCACCGCCTGGTACGGCAACTACACCGCCTTCAACCGCAAGGCTCTCCAGAGGGTGGTGTGGTCTGCACAACGCAGCACCGGGGGCAAACTACCTGCCCTCCAGGACACCTACACCATCCGATGTCACAGGAAGGCCACAAAGATCATCAAGGACAACAACCACCCGAGCCACTGCCTGTTCACCCCGCTATCATCCAGAAGGCGAGGTCAGTACAGGTGCATCAAAGCTGGGCAGAGAGACTGAAAAAGAGTTTCTATCTCAAGGCCATCAGACTGTTAAAATCTTCTTCGGGATCGGTGTCCCTTCCACGGGACGGTTGAGCTAACGTAGGCTAATGCGATTAGCATGAGGTTGTAAGTAACAAGAACATTTCCCAGGACATAGACATATCTGATATTGGCAGAAAGCTTAAATTCCTGTTAATTTAACTGCACTGTTCAATTTACAGTAGCTATTACAGTGAAATAATACCATGCTATTGTTTGAGGAGAGTGCACAATTTTGAACATAAAAAGCTATTAATTATGTTTACATATCTTACATTACTCATCTCATATGTATATACTGTATTTTATAACATCTATTGCATCTTGCCTATGCCGCTCGGTCATCACTCATCCATATGTACATATTCTTATTCCATCCCTTTAGATTTGTGTGTATTAGGTAGTTGTTGTTGAAATGTTAGATTACTTGTTAGATATTACTGCACTGTTGGAACTAGAAGCACAAGCATTTCCCTAGACTCGCATTAACATCTGCTAACCGTGTGCATGTGACCAATAACATTTGATTTGATTTGATTTTAAGTTTTTCTTGTTGTTTAGAAGCAAAACTCAACCCCCTGGAACATAACTGCTTTTGACAAGCCAGACGCCCTACTTCCTGTTTGGCTTCAGAACAAACTCATCTTGGATATTAGCTCATTGATACCACCCAAGTTAGTTCATTAACACAGCCATAACTCCCCACATGCCATGCAATGCTGGATCCACCTCTACACCAAATGAATGCATTCGTCAAGTGGAGAACTAAAGGAGAGGAAGGGAGGAGCCTCCTCTGTTCCTGGTGGGAGGGCTCTGAGGCTGGGATATCTCTACTGTGATCCTCTACCAGCCTCCAACTGAGACGCTGTGGGGAATGCATTATCTGGCCACTCAAACAGCAACACACCACACTGAATTCAGATCAGATGCAAAAAGCTGATTACATTTTACTAGAGCTTTAGGAGAACATTATAGATAGATACCTTGTGGGGATCCTAATGTAGGCTAGAACATGGCATGCCTTAGTCACTGTCTGATATTGAGGGTGATAGGGAGAACTAGTGGACAATAAGTAGGGTGCTCGCTCTGCAGCTGTGTGGGTCATCAGAGAGAGTGCTGTGAGTTTTGAGGGAAAATAGAAGAAAAACAAGAATCAAAACACATGAAAGGATTTCATGAGTTGCAGCAGGAGACACATATGCAGGCTCTGAAGTGCTAAAACAAAAGCAATCTTCTAGAACTAATGACAGCTTCTAGAACGATTTCAGACAGCTTCTAGAACCATTTCAGTCAGCTTCTAGAACGATTTCAGTCAGCTTCTAGAACGATTTCAGTCAGCTTCTAGAACGATTTCAGTCAGCTTCTAGAACGATTTCAGTCAGCTTCTACAACTATTTCAGACAGCTTCTACAACTATTTCAGACAGCTTCTACAACTATTTCAGACAGCTTCTATAACGATTTCAGACAGCTTCTATAACTATTTCAGACAGCTTCTACAATCATTTCAGGCAGCTTCTACAACTATTTCAGACAGCTTCTACAATCATTTCTGACAGCTTCTACAACTATTTCAGACAGCTTCTACAACCATTTCAGACAGCTTCTACAACTATTTCAGACAGCTTCTACAACTATTTCAGCGCTACTACAACTATTTCAGACAGCTTCTACAACTATTTCAGACAGCTTCTACAACCATTTCAGACAGCTTCTACAACTATTTCAGACAGCTTCTACAACTATTTCAGACAGCTTCTATAACTATTTCAGACAGCTTATGCAACTATTTCAGCGCTACTACAACTATTTCAGACAGCTTCTAGAACGATTTCAGTCAGCTTCTAGAACGATTTCAGTCAGCTTCTACAACTATTTCAGACAGCTTCTACAACTATTTCAGACAGCTTCTACAACTATTTCAGACAGCTTCTATAACGATTTCAGACAGCTTCTATAACTATTTCAGACAGCTTCTACAATCATTTCAGGCAGCTTCTACAACTATTTCAGACAGCTTCTACAATCATTTCTGACAGCTTCTACAACTATTTCAGACAGCTTCTACAACCATTTCAGACAGCTTCTACAACTATTTCAGACAGCTTCTACAACTATTTCAGCGCTACTACAACTATTTCAGACAGCTTCTACAACTATTTCAGACAGCTTCTACAACCATTTCAGACAGCTTCTACAACTATTTCAGACAGCTTCTACAACTATTTCAGACAGCTTCTATAACTATTTCAGACAGCTTATGCAACTATTTCAGCGCTACTACAACTATTTCAGACAGCTTCTACAATCATTTCAGACAGCTTCTACAACTATTTCAGACAGCTTCTACAACTATTTCAGACAGCTTCTACAACTATTTCAGACAGCTTCTACAACCATTTCAGACAGCTTCTACAACTATTTCAGACAGCTTCTACAACTATTTCAGACAGCTTCTATAACTATTTCAGACAGCTTATGCAACTATTTCAGATAGCTACTACAACTATTTCAGACAGCTTCTACAATCATTTCAGACAGCTTCTACAACCATTTGAGACAGCTTCTACAACTATTTCAGACAGCTTCTACAACTATTTCAGACAGCTTCTACAACTATTTCAGGCAGCTTCTACAACTATTTCAGACAGCTTCTACAACCATTTGAGACAGCTTCTACAACTATTTCAGACAGCTTCTACAACTATTTCAGACAGCTTCTACAACTATTTCAGACAGCTTCTACAACCATTTCAGACAGCTTCTACAACTATTTCAGACAGCTTCTACAACTATTTCAGACAGCTTCTACAACTATTTCAGACAGCTTCTACAACTATTTCAGGCAGCTTCTACAACTATTTCAGACAGCTTCTACAACCATTTGAGACAGCTTCTACAACTATTTCAGACAGCTTCTACAACTATTTCAGACAGCTTCTACAACCATTTCAGACAGCTTCTACAACTATTTCAGATAGCTTATGCAACTATTTCAGACAGCTTCTATAACTATTTTAGACAGCTTCTACAACTATTTCAGACAGCTTCTACAACTATTTCAGACAGCTTCTACAACTATTTCAGACAGCTTCTATAACTATTTTAGACAGCTTCTACAACTATTTCAGCGCTACTACAACCATTTCAGCCAGATAACTATTTCAATAGGCTAAAAGTACTCACATACTGTAATTAATTATGCCACACTAGGTTGGGTCCAGCGCTTCATTACCTAGCAGTAACATAAGAAAGTGATATTAGTGGATGGTCTAGTGGTGTAAGCCGCTGCTTCCGGCACATGTCTATGGTGTTGGCATAGGTTTAAATCTGGCCTACTGCCCTGTGACACGAACTCTCTATCTTCATATATTTTTAAAGAAACCAAATTTAAATATCCAACACTTATGAGACCGTTTAAGAAATTGACAAAACATGGTTTTGAATCTGCTTTTGAGGTTCTAGGTTTACAGTACACTAGATTAGACAGGGGGGAGCCATGTGTGGGGCTGTGCATTTTTTCTTCTAAATCCCTTTGTGTAGAATCAACATTTTGGATGAATGTAAATTATACATTTAGTATCCAACCCTGGCACTTAGTCAGCCTTCATTTTCAGGCATATGACCAGCCTTCCACATAGAGGATTACTATGGCCGGATTATTCCCGTAACCAACAATTGGAGGGGCTTTGTTCGCTGCCACTCTCAGCCCAGCACAGAGCACTGCCCCTGGTGTGAGACGTAGAGGAAAGGTGGGTATCGCCTGAGTCTCTGGATGTTAGGGGCTATACAGTTATATCACAGACTTAAACTGTAATACTGAAACAACTACTGGCATCAAAATGTACAGCAGCCTCATGAAAGGAAAGGGAAGGGAAAGGGGGATACCTAGTCAGTTGTACAACTGAATGCATTCAACTGAAATGTGTCGCATTAATGGCAATGTGTTTAGATATGCACACTGAATAAATAGGCGGATGAGAAACCCTACAGAGGCTGCAGGCCGTTTCTCTGGACCCCCTCCACTCCCCCCCAAAATATCTAATGAGTCAGCCCCTCACAAGGTATCTGATCGCTGTCCATGGTTCACAAATTACTACGTCTACGCGGCTGTCTACCGATAGGCTGTAAGATTATGTGGTGCTGGTGCTTGTAGTAGCCTATTGCTTTGCTTTAATGGATATATGTTTATTTTATTTTATTCGTAATTTTCTCATCTTAAACTGAACGTTTGTGTTTAATGAAGCTATAGGCCTACGGTGTCGCAATGCTGCTCTTTAGAATGCTGGCTGGTGGAAATAATGTATTTACTTGTTCAGTAATTAAAGTGGGAAATTCAAACATTGCAGATGGTAAAATTCGTTTTCGATGCAACACCATACTTATCAGTAACCAATTGACTTTTTTGAATATACAACTGTCCTGTAGGCCTATAGCCTACCGTAGCCATCCTCACATTCTCTCGCAGCTTGGATAGAAAGTTTGTGCTGCGTAAAATGACATTAATGATTAATGACAAATAATACAATCAGTCTACCGTCAAAACAATAGCTTACTAGTGAATGTTTCATTATGCAGACAATGCAGTCTAGACTACTAGCTTACAGTGACTTCAGAGAGTATTCACACCCTTTTTCCACAGTTTGTTTTGTTACAGCCTGAATTTAAAGTGGATTAAATTGAAATGTTGTATCACTGGCCTACACACAACACCCCATAATGTCAAAGTGTAATTATGTTTTTAGAAATCTTTACAAATGAATAAAAAATGAAAATCTGATTCAACCTCTTTGTTATGTAAGTTCAGGAGTAACAAGTCACATAATAGGTTGCATGGACTCACTCTGTGTGCAATAATAGTGTTTAACGTGATTTATTAATGACTACCTCATCTCTGTACCCCACATATACAATTATCTGTAAGGTCTCTCAGTCGAGCAATGAATTTCAAACACAGATTCAACTACAAAGTGTCACGTTCCTGACCTGTTTTTCCTTTCTCTTGTATTATTTTAGTTGGTCAGGGCGTGAGTTGGGGTGGGTTGTCGATGTGTTTGTTCTATGTTGGGATGTTTGTGTTCGGCCGGGTATGATTCTCAATCAGAGACAGCTGTCAATCGTTGTCCCTGATTGAGAATCATATTTAGGCAGCCGGTGATTCACGTGGTTTTTGTGGGTGGTTGTATCGCGTGTCTGTGTTAGTACCACACGGGACTGTTTGCGGTTTGTCACGTTTGTTGTTTTGTATGTTGAAGTGTTCAGTCTATTTTCATTAAATATGAACACTAACCACTCTGCATATTGGTCTGATCCTTCTCGCCTCTGCTCCTCGTCCGAGGAGGAGGATTACGACGATCGTTACACAAAGACCAATGCCTTGTAAAGAAGGGCACATATTGGTCAAAATAAAAAAGCATATATTGAATATCCCTTAGAGCATGGTAAAGTTTAAATTACACTTTGGATGGTGTATCAATACAACCAGTCAGTACAAAGATACAGGCGTCCTTCCTAACTCAGTTGCTGGAAAGGAAGGAAATCGCTCAAGGACATCACCATGAGGCCAACGGGGACTTTAAAACAGTTACAGAGTTGAATTGCTGTGACAAGAGAAAACTGAGGATGGATTGTAGACATTGTAGTTACTCCACAATACTAACCTAATTGACAGAGTGAAAAGAAGGAAGCCTGTACAGAATAAAAATATTCCAAAACATGCATCCTGTTGTTATCTTCAGTAATTTGATCAGACAAAGCTTTTTTGCTATGCTTTTGTACACCACTTGGTATTCTGTTCATCCATCTTGAACAACCCACTCACTCTCCATCCGAGTCCCACCTGATTCACCTAACTTCTTTGAACTTGATAGCCAATTAGGTGAGGAGGCCGAGGCAGGCTGCCGCCGGCAACACTGAGAAATAGACTAATTAGATGCATGACAACTGTAGACTGTACCATGTAGACTGGCCAACACAAACACTTTGCTTGCTACATGTGGAAATGAAAAATGAGGGTTACAGAGCTCTTGGTCTCCCAAGCCTTGCGAGGGCTGTGCTTGAGGAGGGGGGAGGAGAGGGTCAGGTATGGGGAGGAAGAGGGAGAGGTGGGTGAGGAGGTGGGGAGGTATGGGGAGGAAGAGGGAAGAGGGAGAGGTGGGGAGGAGGTGGGGAGGTATGGGGAGGAGATGGGAGAGGATGGGGAGGAGAGAGTCAGGGATGGGAAGGAAGAGGGAGAGGAGGGGGGAGGAGAGGGTCAGGTATGGGGAGGAAGAGGGAGAGGTGGGTGAGGAGGTGGGGAGGTATGGGGAGGAAGAGGGAGAGGTGGGGAGGAGGTGGGGAAGAGAGGGTCAGGTATGGGGAAGAGAGGGTCAGGTATAGGGAGGAGAGGGTCAGGTAGGGGGAGGAGAGGGTCAGGTGTGGGGAGGAGAGGGTCAGGTATAGGGAGGAGGAGAGAGTCAGGTAGGGGGAGGAGAGGATCAGGTAGGGAGGAGGAGAGGGTCAGGTAGGGATGAGGAGAGGGTCAGGTTGGGGGGGAGAAGGTCAGGTAGGGAGAGGAGAGGGGCGGTATGGGGAAGAGACGGTCAGGTAGGGGGAGGAGAGAGTCAGGTAGGGGGAGGAGAGGGTCAGGTAGGGGGAGGAGAGGGTCAGGTAGGGGGAGGAGAGGGTCAGGTAGTGGGAGGAGAGGTCAGGTACGGGGAGGAGAGGGTCAGGTAGGGGGTGGAGAGGGTCAGGTAGGGAGAGGAGAGGGCCAGGTAGGAGAGGGTCAGGTAGGGGGTGGAGAGGGTCAGGTAGGGGAAGAGAGGGTCAGGTAGGGGGAAGAGAGGGGCAGGTGTGGGGAGGAGAGGGTCAGGTATAGGGAGGAGAGGGGCAGGTAGGGGGAAGAGAGGGTCAGGTGTGGGGAGGAGAGGGTCAGGTATAGGGAGGAGAGGGTCAGGTGTGGGGAGGAGAGGGTCAGGTGTGGGGAGGAGAGGGTCAGGTGTGGGGAGGAGAGGGTCAGGTAGAGGGAGGAGAGGGTCAGGTATGGGGAGGAAGAGGGTCAGGTTGGGGGGGAGAGGGTCAGGTAGGGAGAGGAGAGGGGCGGTATGGGGAAGAGACGGTCAGGTAGGGGGAGGAGAGAGTCAGGTAGGGGGAGGAGAGGGTCAGGTAGGGGGAGGAGAGGGTCAGGTAGGGGGAGGAGAGGGTCAGGTAGTGGGAGGAGAGGTCAGGTACGGGGAGGAGAGGGTCAGGTAGGGGGTGGAGAGGGTCAGGTAGGGAGAGGAGAGGGCCAGGTAGGAGAGGGTCAGGTAGGGGGTGGAGAGGGTCAGGTAGGGGAAGAGAGGGTCAGGTAGGGGGAAGAGAGGGGCAGGTGTGGGGAGGAGAGGGTCAGGTATAGGGAGGAGAGGGTCAGGTAGGGGGAAGAGAGGGTCAGGTGTGGGGAGGAGAGGGTCAGGTAGAGGGAGGAGAGGGTCAGGTATGGGGAGGAGAGGGTCAGGTATGGGGAGGAGAGGGTCAGGTAGGGAGGGGGAGAGGGTCAGGTGTGGGGAAGAGAGGGTCAGGTGTGGGGAAGAGAGGGTCGGGTAGGGGGAAGAGAGGGTCAGGTAGGGGGAAGAGAGGGTCAGGTAGGGGAGGAGAGGGTCAGGTAGGGGGAGGAGAGGGTCAGGTATGGGGAGGAGAGGGTCAGGAATAGGGATGAGAGGGTCAGGTAGGGAGGAGGCGAGGGTCAGGTAGGGGAGGAGAGGGTCAGGTAGGGGGAGGAGAGGGTCAGGTATGGGGAGGAGAGGGTCAGGTAGGGGGAGGAGAGGGTCAGGTAGGGGGAGGAGAGGGCCAGGTAGGGGGAAGAGAGGGTCAGGTGTGGGGAGGAGAGGGTCAGGTATAGGGAGGAGAGGGTCAGGTAGTGGGAGGAGAGGGTCAGGTAGGGGGAGGAGAGGGCCAGGTAGGTGGAAGAGAGGGTCAGGTGTGGGGAGGAGAGGGTCAGGTATAGGGAGGAGAGGGTCAGGTAGGGGGAGGAGAGTGTCAGGTAGGGGGAAGAGAGGGTCAGGTGTGGGGAGGAGAGGGTCAGGTATAGGGAGGAGAGGGTCAGGTAGGGGGAGGAGAGGGTCAGGTGTGGGGAGGAGAGGGTCAGGTGTGGGGAGGAGAGGGTCAAGTGTGAGGAGGCGAGGGCCAGGTGTGGGGAGGAGAGGGTCAGGTGTGGGGAGGAGAAGGTCAGGTAGGGGGAGGAGAAGGTCAGGTAGGGGGAGGAGAAGGTCAGGTAGGGGGAGGAGAAGGTCAGGTAGGGGGAAGAGAGGGTCAGGTATGGGGAGGAGAGGGTCAGGTATGGGGAGGAGAGGGTCAGGTATGGGGAGGAGAGAGTCAGGTGTGGGGAGGAGAGGGTCAGGTAGGGAGGAGGCGAGGGTCAGGTAGGGGTGGAGAGGGTCAGGTAGGGGGAGGAGAGGGTCAGGTATGGGGAGGAGAGGGTCAGGTAGGGGGAGGAGAGGGTCAGGTAGGGAGGAGGAGAGGGTCAGGTAGGGATGAGGAGAGGGGCGATATGGGGAAGAGATAGTCAGGTGTGGGGAGGAGAGGGTCAGGTAGGGGGAAGAGAGGGTCAGGTAGGGGGAGGAGAGGGTCTGGTATGGGGAGGAGAGGGTCAGGTAAGGGGAGGAGAGGGTCAGGTAGGGATGAGGAGAGGGGCGATATGGGGAAGAGATGGTCAGGTGTGGGGAGGAGAGGGTCAGGTAGGGGGAAGAGAGGGTCAGGTAGGGGGAGGAGAGGGTCAGGTAGGGGGAGGAGAGGGTCAGGTACAGGGAGGAGAGGGTCAGGTAGGGGGAGGAGAGGGTCAGGTAGGGGGAGGAGAGGGTCAGGTAGGTGGAAGAGAGGGTCAGGTGTGGGGAGGAGAGGGTCAGATATAGGGAGGAGAGGGTCAGGTAGGGGGAGGAGAGGGTCAGGTAGGGGGAAGAGAGGGTCAGGTATAGGAAGGAGAGGGTCAGGTAGTGGGAGGAGAGGGTCAGGTAGGGGGAGGAGAGGGTCAGGTAGGGGGAGGAGAGGGTCAGGTAGGTGGAAGAGAGGGTCAGGTGTGGGGAGGAGAGGGTCAGGTATAAGGAGGAGAGGGTCAGGTAGGGGGAGGAGAGGGTCAGGTGTGGGGAAGAGAGGGTCAGGTGTGGGGAGGAGAGGGTCAGGTATAGGGAGGAGAGGGTCAGGTAGTGGGAGGAGAGGGTCAGGTAGGGGGAGGAGAGGGTCAGGTAGGGGGAGGAGAGGGTCAGGTAGGTGGAAGAGAGGGTCAGGTGTGGGGAGGAGAGGGTCAGGTATAAGGAGGAGAGGGTCAGGTAGGGGGAGGAGAGGGTCAGGTGTGGGGAAGAGAGGGTCAGGTGTGGGGAGGAGAGGGTCAGGTATAGGGAGGAGAGGGTCAGGTGTGGGGAGGAGAGGGTCAGGTAGGGGGAGGAGAGGGTCAGGTAGGGGGAGGAGAGGGTCAGGTAGGGGGAGGAGAGGGTCAGGTGTGGGGAAGAGAGGGTCAGGTGTGGGGAGGAGAGGGTCAGGTATAGGGAGGAGAGGGTCAGGTGTGGGGAGGAGAGGGTCAGGTGTGGGGAGGAGAGGGTCAGGTGTGGGGAGGAGAGGGTCAGGTAGAGGGAGGAGAGGGTCAGGTATGGGGAGGAAGAGGGTCAGGTTGGGGGGGGGAGGGTCAGGTAGGGAGAGGAGAGGGGCGGTATGGGGAAGAGAGGGTCAGGTAGGGGGAGGAGAGGGTCAGGTAGGGGGAGGAGAGGGTCAGGTAGGGGGAGGAGAGGGTCAGGTAGGGGGAGGAGAGGGTCAGGTAGTGGGAGGAGAGGTCAGGTACGGGGAGGAGAGGGTCAGGTAGGGGGTGGAGAGGGTCAGGTAGGGAGAGGAGAGGGCCAGGTAGGAGAGGGTCAGGTAGGGGGTGGAGAGGGTCAGGTAGGGGAAGAGAGGGTCAGGTAGGGGGAAGAGAGGGGCAGGTGTGGGGAGGAGAGGGTCAGGTATAGGGAGGAGAGGGTCAGGTAGGGGGAAGAGAGGGTCAGGTGTGGGGAGGAGAGGGTCAGGTAGAGGGAGGAGAGGGTCAGGTATGGGGAGGAGAGGGTCAGGTATGGGGAGGAGAGGGTCAGGTAGGGAGGGGGAGAGGGTCAGGTGTGGGGAAGAGAGGGTCAGGTGTGGGGAAGAGAGGGTCGGGTAGGGGGAAGAGAGTGTCAGGTAGGGGGAAGAGAGGGTCAGGTAGGGGAGGAGAGGGTCAGGTAGGGGGAGGAGAGGGTCAGGTATGGGGAGGAGAGGGTCAGGAATAGGGATGAGAGGGTCAGGTAGGGAGGAGGCGAGGGTCAGGTAGGGGAGGAGAGGGTCAGGTAGGGGGAGGAGAGGGTCAGGTATGGGGAGGAGAGGGTCAGGTAGGGGGAGGAGAGGGTCAGGTAGGGGGAGGAGAGGGCCAGGTAGGGGGAAGAGAGGATCAGGTGTGGGGAGGAGAGGGTCAGGTATAGGGAGGAGAGGGTCAGGTAGTGGGAGGAGAGGGCCAGGTAGGTGGAAGAGAGGGTCAGGTGTGGGGAGGAGAGGGTCAGGTATAGGGAGGAGAGGGTCAGGTAGGGGGAGGAGAGTGTCAGGTAGGGGGAAGAGAGGGTCAGGTGTGGGGAGGAGAGGGTCAGGTATAGGGAGGAGAGGGTCAGGTAGGGGGAGGAGAGGGTCAGGTGTGGGGAGGAGAGGGTCAGGTGTGGGGAGGAGAGGGTCAAGTGTGGGGAGGCGAGGGCCAGGTGTGGGGAGGAGAGGGTCAGGTGTGGGGAGGAGAAGGTCAGGTAGGGGGAGGAGAAGGTCAGGTAGGGGGAGGAGAAGGTCAGGTAGGGGGAAGAGAGGGTCAGGTATGGGGAGGAGAGGGTCAGGTATGGGGAGGAGAGGGTCAGGTATGGGGAGGAGAGAGTCAGGTGTGGGGAGGAGAGGGTCAGGTAGGGAGGAGGCGAGGGTCAGGTAGGGGTGGAGAGGGTCAGGTAGGGGGAGGAGAGGGTCAGGTATGGGGAGGAGAGGGTCAGGTAGGGGGAGGAGAGGGTCAGGTAGGGAGGAGGAGAGGGTCAGGTAGGGATGAGGAGAGGGGCGATATGGGGAAGAGATAGTCAGGTGTGGGGAGGAGAGGGTCAGGTAGGGGGAAGAAAGGGTCAGGTAGGGGGAGGAGAGTGGTATGGTATGGGGAGGAGAGGAGAGGGTAAGGGGAGGAGAGGGTCAGGTAGGGATGAGGAGAGGGGCGATATGGGGAAGAGATGGTCAGGTGTGGGGAGGAGAGGGTCAGGTAGGGGGAAGAGAGGGTCAGCTAGGGGGAGGAGAGGGTCAGGTAGGGGGAGGAGAGGGTCAGGTAGGGAGGAGGAGAGGGTCAGGTAGGGGGAGGCGAGGGTCAGGTACAGGGAGGAGAGGGTCAGGTAGGGGGAGGAGGCGAGGGTCAGGTAGGGGGAGGAGAGGGTCAGGTAGGTGGAAGAGAGGGTCAGGTGTGGGGAGGAGAGGGTCAGATATAGGGAGGAGAGGGTCAGGTAGGGGGAGGAGAGGGTCAGGTAGGGGGAAGAGAGGGTCAGGTATAGGAAGGAGAGGGTCAGGTAGTGGGAGGAGAGGGTCAGGTAGGGGGAGGAGAGGGTCAGGTAGGGGGAGGAGAGGGTCAGGTAGGTGGAAGAGAGGGTCAGGTGTGGGGAGGAGAGGGTCAGGTATAAGGAGGAGAGGGTCAGGTAGGGGGAGGAGAGGGTCAGGTGTGGGGAAGAGAGGGTCAGGTGTGGGGAGGAGAGGGTCAGGTATAGGGAGGAGAGGGTCAGGTAGTGGGAGGAGAGGGTCAGGTAGGGGGAGGAGAGGGTCAGGTAGGGGGAGGAGAGGGTCAGGTAGGTGGAAGAGAGGGTCAGGTGTGGGGAGGAGAGGGTCAGGTATAAGGAGGAGAGGGTCAGGTAGGGGGAGGAGAGGGTCAGGTGTGGGGAAGAGAGGGTCAGGTGTGGGGAGGAGAGGGTCAGGTATAGGGAGGAGAGGGTCAGGTGTGGGGAGGAGAGGGTCAGGTAGGGGGAGGAGAGGGTCAGGTAGGGGGAGGAGAGGGTCAGGTGTGGGGAAGAGAGGGTCAGGTGTGGGGAGGAGAGGGTCAGGTATAGGGAGGAGAGGGTCAGGTAGGTGGAAGAGAGGGTCAGGTGTGGGGAGGAGAGGGTCAGATATAGGGAGGAGAGGGTCAGGTAGGGGGAGGAGAGGGTCAGGTGTGGGGAGGAGAGGGTCAGGTATAGGAAGGAGAGGGTCAGGTAGTGGGAGGAGAGGGTCAGGTAGGGGGAGGAGAGGGTCAGGTGTGGGGAAGAGAGGATCAGGTGTGGGGAGGAGAGGGTCAGGTAGGGGGAGGAGAGGGTCAGGTGTGGGGAAGAGAGGGTCAGGTAGGGGGAGGAGAGGGTCAGGTGTGGGGAAGAGAGGGTCAGGTAGGGGGAGCAGAGGGTCAGGTAGGGGGAGGAGAGGGTCAGGTGTGGGGAAGAGAGGGTCAGGTGTGGGGAGGAGAGGGTCAGGTATAGGGAGGAGAGGGTCAGGTAGGTGGAAGAGAGGGTCAGGTGTGGGGAGGAGAGGGTCAGATATAGGGAGGAGAGGGTCAGGTAGGGGGAGGAGAGGGTCAGGTGTGGGGAGGAGAGGGTCAGGTATAGGAAGGAGAGGGTCAGGTAGTGGGAGGAGAGGGTCAGGTAGGGGGAGGAGAGGGTCAGGTAGGGGGAGGAGAGGGTCAGGTAGGTGGAAGAGAGGGTCAGGTGTGGGGAGGAGAGGGTCAGGTATAAGGAGGAGAGGGTCAGGTAGGGGGAGGAGAAGGTCAGGTGTGGGGAAGAGAGGGGCAGGTGTGGGGAGGAGAGGGTCAGGTATAGGGAGGAGAGGGTCAGGTAGGGGGAGGAGAGGATCAGGTGTGGGGAGGAGAGGGTCAGGTGTGGGGAGGAGAGGGTCAGGTGTGGGGAGGATAGGGCCAGGTGTGGGGAGGAGAGGGTCAGGTGTGGGGAGGAGAAGGTCAGGTAGGGGGAGGAGAAGGTCAGGTAGGGGGAGGAGAAGGTCAGGTAGGGGGAAGAGAGGGTCAGGTATGGGGAGGAGAGTGTCAGGTAGGAGGAAGAGAGGGTCACGTATGGGGAGGAGAGAGTCAGGTAGGGGAGGAGAGGGTCAGGTAGGGGGAGGAGTGTGTAGGGGGAAGAGAGGAGAGGGTAGGGAGAGGAGAGGGTAGGGAGAGGCGAGGGTCGGGTATGTGGGGGAGGAGAGGGTCAGGTATGGGGAGGAGAGGGTCAGGTAGGGGGAGGAGAGGAGAGTGTAGGGGGAGGAGAGGAGAGGGTAGGGAGAGGAGAGGGTAGGGAGAGGCGAGGGTCAGGTGTGGGGAGGAGAGGGTCGGGTATGGGGAGGAGAGGGTCAGGTATGGGGAGGAGAGGGTCAGGTAGGAGGAAGAGAGGGTCAGGTAGTTGGAGGAGAGGGCCAGGTAGGAGGAGGAGAGGGTCAGGTCTAGGGAGGAGAGGGTCAGGTAGGTGGAGGAGAGGGTCAGGTAGGTGGAGGAGAGGGTCAGGTAGGGGGAGGAGAGGGTCAGGTGTGGGGAAGAGAGGGTCAGGTGTGGGGAGGAGAGGGTCAGGTGTGGGGAGGAGAGGGTCAGGTATAGGGAGGAGAGGGTCAGGTAGTGGGAGGAGAGGGTCAGGTAGGGGGAGGAGAGGGTCAGGTAGGGGGAGGAGAGGGTCAGGTAGGTGGAAGAGAGGGTCAGGTGTGGGGAGGAGAGGGTCAGGTATAAGGAGGAGAGGGTCAGGTAGGGGGAGGCGAGGGTCAGGTACAGGGAGGAGAGGGTCAGGTAGGGGGAGGAGAGGGTCAGGTAGGGGGAGGAGAGGGTCAGGTAGGTGGAAGAGAGGGTCAGGTGTGGGGAGGAGAGGGTCAGATATAGGGAGGAGAGGGTCAGGTAGGGGGAGGAGAGGGTCAGGTAGGGGGAAGAGAGGGTCAGGTATAGGAAGGAGAGGGTCAGGTAGTGGGAGGAGAGGGTCAGGTAGGGGGAGGAGAGGGTCAGGTAGGTGGAAGAGAGGGTCAGGTGTGGGGAGGAGAGGGTCAGGTATAAGGAGGAGAGGGTCAGGTAGGGGGAGGAGAGGGTCAGGTGTGGGGAAGAGAGGGTCAGGTGTGGGGAGGAGAGGGTCAGGTATAGGGAGGAGAGGGTCAGGTAGTGGGAGGAGAGGGTCAGGTAGGGGGAGGAGAGGGTCAGGTAGGGGGAGGAGAGGGTCAGGTAGGTGGAAGAGAGGGTCAGGTGTGGGGAGGAGAGGGTCAGGTATAAGGAGGAGAGGGTCAGGTAGGGGGAGGAGAGGGTCAGGTGTGGGGAAGAGAGGGTCAGGTGTGGGGAGGAGAGGGTCAGGTATAGGGAGGAGAGGGTCAGGTGTGGGGAGGAGAGGGTCAGGTAGGGGGAGGAGAGGGTCAGGTAGGGGGAGGAGAGGGTCAGGTAGGGGGAGGAGAGGGTCAGGTGTGGGGAAGAGAGGGTCAGGTGTGGGGAGGAGAGGGTCAGGTATAGGGAGGAGAGGGTCAGGTAGGTGGAAGAGAGGGTCAGGTGTGGGGAGGAGAGGGTCAGATATAGGGAGGAGAGGGTCAGGTAGGGGGAGGAGAGGGTCAGGTGTGGGGAGGAGAGGGTCAGGTATAGGAAGGAGAGGGTCAGGTAGTGGGAGGAGAGGGTCAGGTAGGGGGAGGAGAGGGTCAGGTGTGGGGAAGAGAGGGTCAGGTGTGGGGAGGAGAGGGTCAGGTAGGGGGAGGAGAGGGTCAGGTGTGGGGAAGAGAGGGTCAGGTAGGGGGAGGAGAGGGTCAGGTGTGGGGAAGAGAGGGTCAGGTAGGGGGGGGAGAGGGTCAGGTAGGGGGAGGAGAGGGTCAGGTGTGGGGAAGAGAGGGTCAGGTGTGGGGAGGAGAGGGTCAGGTATAGGGAGGAGAGGGTCAGGTAGGTGGAAGAGAGGGTCAGGTGTGGGGAGGAGAGGGTCAGATATAGGGAGGAGAGGGTCAGGTAGGGGGAGGAGAGGGTCAGGTGTGGGGAGGAGAGGGTCAGGTATAGGAAGGAGAGGGTCAGGTAGTGGGAGGAGAGGGTCAGGTAGGGGGAGGAGAGGGTCAGGTAGGGGGAGGAGAGGGTCAGGTAGGTGGAAGAGAGGGTCAGGTGTGGGGAGGAGAGGGTCAGGTATAAGGAGGAGAGGGTCAGGTAGGGGGAGGAGAGGGTCAGGTGTGGGGAAGAGAGGGTCAGGTGTGGGGAGGAGAGGGTCAGGTATAGGGAGGAGAGGGTCAGGTAGGGGGAGGAGAGGGTCAGGTGTGGGGAGGAGAGGGTCAGGTGTGGGGAGGATAGGGCCAGGTGTGGGGAGGAGAGGGTCAGGTGTGGGGAGGAGAAGGTCAGGTAGGGGGAGGAGAAGGTCAGGTAGGGGGAGGAGAAGGTCAGGTAGGGGGAAGAGAGGGTCAGGTATGGGGAGGAGAGTGTCAGGTAGGAGGAAGAGAGGGTCACGTATGGGGAGGAGAGAGTCAGGTGTGGGGAGGAGAGGGTCAGGTAGGGAGGAGGCGAGGGTCAGGTAGGGGAGGAGAGGGTCAGGTAGGGGGAGGAGAGTGTAGGGGGAGGAGAGGAGAGGGTAGGGAGAGGAGAGGGTAGGGAGAGGCGAGGGTCAGGTGTGGGGAGGAGAGGTTCGGGTATGGGGAGGAGAGGGTCAGGTATGGGGAGGAGAGGGTCAGGTAGGAGGAAGAGAGGGTCAGGTAGTTGGAGGAGAGGGCCAGGTAGGAGGAGGAGAGGGTCAGGTCTAGGGAGGAGAGGGTCAGGTAGGTGGAGGAGAGGGTCAGGTAGGTGGAGGAGAGGATCAGGTCTGGGGAGGAGAGGGTCTGGTAGGAATGAGAGGGTCAGGTATGGGGAGGAGAGTGTCAGGTAGGAGGAAGAGAGGGTCACGTATGGGGAGGAGAGAGTCAGGTGTGGGGAGGAGAGGGTCAGGTGTGGGGAGGAGGCGAGGGTCAGGTAGGGGAGGAGAGGGTCAGGTAGGGGGAGGAGAGTGTAGGGGGAGGAGAGGAGAGGGTAGGGAGAGGAGAGGGTAGGGAGAGGCGAGGGTCGGGTATGTGGGGGAGAGGGTCAGGTATGGGGAGGAGAGGGTCAGGTAGGGGGAGGAGAGGAGAGTGTAGGGGGAGGAGAGGAGAGGGTAGGGAGAGGAGAGGGTAGGGAGAGGCGAGGGTCAGGTGTGGGGAGGAGAGGGTCTGGTAGGAATGAGAGGGTCAGGTATGGGGAGGAGAGGGTCAGGTAGGAGGAAGAGAGGGTCAGGTAGTTGGAGGAGAGGGCCAGGTAGGAGGAGGAGAGGGTCAGGTAGGTGGAGGAGAGGGTCAGGTAGGTGGAGGAGAGGGTCAGGCCTGGGGAGGAGAGGGTCTGGTAGGAATGAGAGGGCCCTTTGGGCTCTGGTCAAAAGTCGTGCACTACATAGGTAATAGGGTGCCATTTGAGACACAGCCTATTAGTCTTAGTCTCATTGATTCTCCTGTCAATCAATATTCTGTTGAATGTTTGGTTCGGTCTTTGGTTCATCCCTTAAAAACATGCCAAACCCAAAGGGAAAAGGTCATGGATGAGCGGTCAGGGGTCACTACGAACGGTGTAGGGTTCGAGGGGGATATTCAGACCAGTGCTCTGATAGGTATATGAAAGAGGTTCAACTGGGATGCGTCCCAAATGGCACTCTATTTCCTACCCATTTGGGACGCACACGGGCTCAGGCGCTAGAGGACTGAGCAACAAGGGGACCTGCAGAATTTGGATGAGAGATGAGAGGGGGGTTTCCCTGTCTGGGACCTAATCAATGCAGACGGGTGAGGCTATGATAGGGATCAGGGCCAGGGTAGGTCAGTCAGAGGGGTGCATCTCAATAGTCCATTGTAACTTCTCTCCATCTAAATTGAAGGGAAAGAATTGGATAGGTGACATCAAATCCCTGCAGGGCATCGGCCATTTAGCTTATTCAGGAGACAAGGAGAGAAAAAGCATCGGTAGACTACTAGGATAGACCCAGTGAATGAGAGACAGCATGATGTACAGGAGATCAGTGGATGAAGAACACAAAGAGGGAGGACTATTAGGACATAACAAGTGACTATTAGGATAGACCCAGTGAATCATAGACAGCCAAAAGTGGTCCAGAGAAGATCAGTGGCAACGAAGGAGACAAGGAAACAAGAGAGGACACAAGGAAACGAAGACAGAAGATGCCACTGTAGACTATTGGGATAGACCCAAGCATTGAGTCAGAGAGACAGCCAGTGGACCAGAGCAGATCAGCGAGGAGAAGCCATGGCGAGTGTCACTCAGTATAAACAACCAGCAGAGTGCTGCTGAAACGCTGTAAAGGAAGCAGCCGTCCACAGGGCAACGATATGTAAAACCCTGCTGAGATTACCATAGAATTCTACTTCTATCACTCTGCTTGGTCAACACACGGAGACATGTTGAAAGATATAGGGAAGGGAGAGACAAATGACAAATAGGGAGAGAAAGAAGAGGTAGTAAGAAAAGATAGAGAGACAGGAATCGAGAACAGAGTCCAGTAGCATTATAGTGCATGAGTTCAG